>NC_048309.1:14124702-14312202 GCF_013100865.1 Trachemys scripta elegans
TAGAATGGAACATATATATATATATATATATATGTAAGTGGGCTGTAGTCCACGAAAACTTATGCTCTAATAAATTTGTTAGTCTCTAAGGTGCCACAAGTACTCCTGTTCTTCTTTTTGCGGATACAGACTAACACGGCTGCTACTCTGAAACCTGTCATTTTTTCTGTGTCCACCACAGAGCAGGAGTCACATATGTAATAGGGAGGCCCAATCTGGGAATGGTGGGGAAGGAATTCTTCCCCTCCGAGTGTTGAGCTCAGGTGTACAACCAGCCCTTGAGACCTGTGCAGTCCTCTTCCAAAAGGGGAAGAGTTGAGAGATCTTCATAGTTGCGGTTCAACCAACTCTGTCCCTCCCTCAGACTGTCCCTCTACAAAACCTCCTGGCAGCACACAGAGGCCCTTCAAATCCTGTCCCACACAGCCCACTCCATACTCCCACCAAACTTTGCAATGGAACTTCACTGGTTCTGTAGTTCCAGGATTCTCCATGCTTGTAGGGTGTGTGTCCAATACTGTGGCACCCAATACTGACCCAGCCAGGGCAGTTATCCTACTTTCCTCAACACAACTTTTCAAAATTCCCCTTGCATTTTCAATCAGTAGCCATTAAACTTGAACCTTCCTTGAACAGGAATATAGGTCACATCACAGGCTGCTGCCAAAAAAGGCTCTGTGGTGTTATGCTGCCACTTACAAGGTCCGCTTGAGTGGCATATGCAGCCCTTTTACCCTAACTATAAAAATCCTAGACCCACTTTGCACTCTGGTAAAAGGCTGCTGGCACTCCCCTGCCTAGTTTTTTAAGTTATTGTCTTGGACCCATTACTGGCTTGATATAGCTCAGTCATTTATGACAAACCAACCTAGACTTTAATTAATATGCCCCTTTTTGAAAGCGACTATCCCAGCAACTTCTAAAGGAAGTTAATATATATTCCCTTAAAAAAATATCAACAGCTAGATGAGGCACTAAAGCTAAAAATTAAGAATTGATGTGCTTGGGGTTTATAATATTCATTAATGTTGCCAATTATACCTTGTTTAAGGAAATTTGTTACAGGGAGAGATGACTTCTCTGCTTTTGCAAGGATGTGAAAACACACAGTCAGCATGCACAGAAAGAGGCTGGATAATTTTTATGACCAACAACATCTGTAGTTATTCATGTTAAGATAAGGATAATCAAATCTCATGCTTCAGGGTGTAAAACGGATTGCTGCAAGGGTCAGGAAGTAATTGTTTTCTTCCCATGTAAAGACCTGCACAATTGGCTAGAGTTATGATTCAAAGTAAGAAAGGGTTACTATCCTATAATTCAGTTGATATTTGGCCGCCTGGTCCAGGATAGCAGATTTGATGTACCAACTAGTATTGCCATATAAGATTCACAACTCCACCAACTCCTGTCCCCCTGTCTGCCCCACATATTCTGTACAGCAATGGATAAATTTCACAACATGAGGAAAAAACACATCCGCCAATACTTTCTGTGTGGTTTTACACACACATATATAATGTGTATACACGTATATACACCTACACACACCTATTTTATATTACATATACATTACATATACATCTAGCAACAATTACTTGAAGTTTGAAGAAGACACCTAGTAACTTGGTTATATGTACATTCCATAGTACATTTTACAATTACGCTAGGACTATCCTACTTCACTGCACCTTAGATTGCCAATATGACTAGATTAATTAAAGCACGTCCAGCAAAATGAGTACAAACTATAGAGAGGAAGCTTACCGCGTGTCTGCACTTGATCACATTGTTTTGTTAGTCAGTGGCCTATGACGTTTCCTACTGAATAACAGAGAGAGCTGAAGAAGTTTTCCTTTCAAGGGATTCACAAGCACAATAAGATATTTACTGTATTTATCGCAGAGATCAAACCCGCACACAGATGTCACATTTCTTGAATTCCATCAGTAGATCAGACAAGCAGTCTCTGGAAAGAGGACATTACAGCCAGAAAGTTCAGAGCATACAGGCTTTGAGGGCCATTCCTGTCCCATTTTCTGTCATGCACCCTGAGCCTTTGTTGTCTCCGCAATGCTGATAAATCAATCCATCAAAAAATTTCCTCAGTGAAACTCAATCAAGAAAGGTCATGTCAGCGGGAGAGGAACAGATTAAATTAGCATCAAATTAGACATGGAAAGTGAGTTCTGTCAAAATCATCACAGCGCTCAGCACAATTAGAATATGTTAATTATGCATTTCATTAAGGTAGTGCTCTTTGAATGCGAGATGAAATGTCAGTGGTGTAGGCATCCGAAAAAAGGAAGATTGCCAGGCACAACTTTC
The DNA here is from genome assembly GCF_013100865.1 of Trachemys scripta elegans. Taxonomy (NCBI): domain Eukaryota; kingdom Metazoa; phylum Chordata; order Testudines; family Emydidae; genus Trachemys; species Trachemys scripta. The sequence continues at coordinate 14,127,031 of NC_048309.1, forward strand.
TCTAGACAATGTGTGACACCTTCATTAACATCAAGAATCACAAGTCTGTCTTGACTTTTTTGTAAAGTATTAAACCGTTAACTGTTTGCTGGCTCTCTCCACTTCCTTTCACATTCTTTTTTTTGTCAAGTATTAAACCATTAACTGTTTGCTGGCTCCCTCTACTTCCATTCACATTCCCCTCTTGATAAGCTGCAAGACTAGCTTTCTCTCACTGCCAAAGCCCCTGGGATGACTGCGAGTGTCCAGCGGGTACCAAAAAAGTAGCAGCAATTTAATGAAGCCTTTGCCGGATGTGCTTGGGATAATACTGCTGCCTTAAGGGGGTGCAGCTCAGATGATGATGCAGAGCTATTGTAGAAAAGAGGGGTAAAGATAATGAAAGGAGAAGGGAGTGATTGAAGGAGGAGAAAGGTGAATCAATTTTAGTTTAGATCCAGTTGCAAGATATATTCAACCTACGGGGTGGGGGTGGGGTGGGGGTGGGGAATGCAAACCTATATCTGACAAACCCTAATTTGGGGAATTATTTTGTATCTGAAACGTCTTTGATTCCTAATAATAAGCTGCTTTTCAAAGAGAAAAGTGATCCCTTGTGAGTTTGGGAGGGGGTCAGTGCTTCACAAACACTAGTTACAAGCTCTAGCTAAGAGATGAACCACTAGATTTCAGCTTCAAGAGTGATTTTTTAAAATCCGTTTTTCTAAGCATATGGGCCGAAATTTTCAAATCTGGGTGCCCAAAACTAAGCTCCTATATCTGTATTTAGGGACCTAAAAATGTGGCCTCATTATCAGAGGTGGCAAGCATCCCCAGTGAAGCCAATGGGAGCTCCATGTGCGCCGTCTTTCTGACAGTCAGGTCATTTATATAACTGCTTAAATAGGGATTTAGGAGCCTAACTTTAAGCACTCATTTTTGAAAAATTTGCCCATTTTTTAAAAAGAGAATTGTAAAGGTCGAGGAAATGATAATGGAGACTTTTCCACATCAGTCATTCATCTGAAAGCAGCTCAGGTTGATAGAGACCAAAAGTTGTTGCCCTCTCCTGGAAGGGGCAGGGCCCAAGTCCAGTTCTTAGTGGACAAGATCACATCTTTGAACTTCCTAATCATTGTTTCACTTTCAGCAGCAGGGACAAGAAATTGAGTGGGGATGAAGGCTGAAATATTATTATAGATAACCCTCTGCTCAGGGCAGAAACAGCTTGCAAGCCCGCTGCCTGGGACTTTCATATGGATAAGCAGGATTTCAGGCTGAAAGGCTTTAAATCTGGCCCATTCCACCAGCTCTCCATTCACTTTTATTATAATATTATTTTTAGGAGGGTGAAGCTTTGAAGCTAGTTTCTGAAGACACCATGCTGTGATCTTTTTTTTGTAACATAATGATACTTTTGGGGCAATGATATTGCATCACAGTATGCAGATGCAACAGCATGCCAGCTTCATGTAGAAGTGTGTTATGTAGTCTATCTATTTTAGGTATTTATACGACCCTTATTATGCCGTATTCGAACACCTCACAATCTTTAATGTATTTATTTTTACAACACCCTTGTGAGGTAGGGCAGTGCTATTATCCCCGTTGTGCAAATGGAGAACTGAGGCACAGGGAGACTAGGTGACTTGCCTAAGGTCACAAAAGGCAAGAGTGGCAAAGCAGAGTCCTGAACACAGGTCTACCATATTCTAGACAAGAGCCCAAACCACTGGACTAGCCTTTCTCACATTAAATGTAAAGATACCATATTCAGACACCAGATTTGGTGATATGAAAAAAGTTCAAGAAACTACGCTTAATTTACACATGCAATTAATGGCACTGTATATGCAAATCAGATAATTGTACACGCAATTAGTTAATTGGATACATGTGTATATGTAATTACTTAATTTGTGTGTATATTTGCATGTTTAAGATTTCTGAAAATCTAGGCCCATATACAGGGCTGGCTCTGGGTTTTTTGCTACCCCAAGCAAAAAAACAAAACAAAACAAAAAAAATTGGGGCAGCCAGAACGGCAAAGCAAGGAAAAAAAAAAAAACCAACTTGCGGCGCGGCCGGAGCGGCAAAGCAGGAAAAAAACAACAACAACTCTGTGGTGTGGCTGGAGCCAGGGTGCAGGGGGACTCCCCGCGCTGCAGACGTGCCCCGGCTAGCGGGGGGGGAGGTGGAGGGAGCAGGGGGAGAGAGAGAAGGGAGGCGGCCAGGGCTTCAGCGCGGCGCTCGCCACGTGGCCCCAACCGCTGCGCTGCCTGCCGGGAGGGCTCCGCGCCGCTCCGGTCGGCGGGGAGGGAAGGACGCGGGCTGCCCTGCCGGGCTTGCTACAGACCTGGCACCGGCTGGGGCAGACGGCGCGCGCAGCCCGCTCCCAGCAGGGCGCTCCCCTCCTCTGCACCACCGCCCCCTACAGGGCGGCCGGATCGGCGAACAAAACAAAAACAAAACAAAACAAAACAAAAGCGGCTGTGCCGCCCTAGGATTGGGCGGAATGCCGCCCCAAGCATGAGCTTGCTCGGCTGGTGCCTGGAGCCGGCCCTGCCCAGATATCTAGAGTCCTCAGCCTACTCCCTCCCTGCCCCAGATATAAAAAAATAGTTTACTGATGATATTCAGAACTACTATGAGATTGAGGAAAGGGTTACAAGGAAAATTTCACCAGGTCTTTAATGAGCTTCCCCTAGGTTTATTGTAGCTTTTATAAATCCTGCCTGAGAATTCAAAGTTGCCAAATGCTCCTCCCCAAAGAAACATACTGTAGCTTCCAATGCCCTCAGGATTCTTTTTTAATATAACTGATTCCAATATAGTCAGAAAATGCCAGCAAGCTAGTTGGAGCCAGGGTCTACTTCAACACACTTGGCTGGTCTTAAAACTTTCTGAAATCTCTGTTTTCATTGGAGCTAGAAAAAAGCGATTTTTATCATTTGAAAGAAAAACTTAACTCCCAGAGCAAACAAGCTTTAAGATTATGTTGGTTCTGTTCACTAGCCCAGAGCCAAAAACCCTAAAGATTAACTGATTAGATTTGTAGTTCTTGTAAATGCAGCCCTGTATTTATAAAAACAACACATGCAGTTTTTAGAAGATTGTATTCTAGAAGAGACAACACAGTGTCCCTCCCTTTCAAAGATCTCTGATGGGATATATGCTTCCTTCTGGGAAGTGGCATAGAGAAGAGTAGCCCTCCAAAGAAACCAACTCAAGCTCTCTTATTCAAGATAGCAACATAAATTGAATCCAGTGTAGTAAATGTTACATCCTAGGTGTGTTAACCTGCACTCTGACACCAGGAAAATCTCAACCAAAAAGGACTGCTTCCAACTCACGACAGAATTACCTTCTGTGGACCAGACATCAAGACTGCAGATATGTCCCATGCCAGAGGCTCCTGCTTTGCAACTTAAAATTCTGCCCCCAATTTGGACCTGAAACTAATTACTTTAGAGGCTGACTTTTGCATCTGGCTTGGGATATCTGGATTCCTGCATTGTTCTTATTTTATTTTAAAAACAATTCAAAAATGGTTCTTGTAGTGGCCAGATATTTTAAAACAATGCACAGTTTTACTTTTCTTGCGCTTGTTGGACCCTAAGAGACCATGAAATACTTGACTTTAGGAAAGATCAGAACAGGAAGCACACAAGAAATCCTGACCTTAAAACCTGCAATGAAAATTTGTAATCGAATAAGCTTGTAATGGACCACAGTCTTTCAGTAGTGTTGCTTTAATTTTTGTATCACATCGTGGGCCATATCACCAGATTTGTCTGAGTTAGGCTTAGCATGTGACCTGAGATGGTGGTGCAGATAGCCAAGGTGGCTTTTAACTCCTGAGTCTTGATCCAACTGGAAACTAAACTAGCCTGAGCAGAACTTAGAGCAGCCTCAGTGACTTTTCCACTGGCTGGGAATCATCAGACTATAGAGCACCCTATTTCAATCCCCTCCTGACTTCTGCCATGATCCTTGACTTGCCCACGAACACCTCTATTTTTGGGAAGTGGTGAGGAAAGAGAGTGGCATAAAGCAGGCACAGCTGCGTCTATGCCTTCCTGGGTTTTCCCTTATCTCAGTGGAATCCTCAGATGGCCTGTAATGGCACCTCATTGTTCCCTTGCTGAAGTGGGAGCCAAGGGAAAGAGACAGAACCAGAGGTCAGAATATTTCAGTAACGTTGGGCCAAACCCAGCCCTGTTCTAGTTTCACTGAAGTTAATGGTATCAGTTAAGGAATGGATATGACCTAACCTAACCTTTCTTTTGAAGTGGTAAAGACATGATCATCCACTCTGTTTCACTGGTTGTATGCAGGCATGACCCCATGAAAGCTGACAGAATTATATGGTTGTAAAGCGAGCATAAAGGAATGTAGAATCAGACCTGTATATTTCTAACACTTTTCCTAATGGAAAGTCAAATACAAACCTAAAAAAATAAAGGCCTCAAAAATAGCTTTCCAGGCTTAATACCCACTGGAACAAGAGTTTGTTTTTGTGGAAAATATTATAGAATTAAAAATGGAACCCATTAATATCTTGATTAGGTGCAGCAAGTTAATTGCTTATTCTCTAAGGTGACAGAATGGGTCACTTTTGCCTAATGAAATAGTGTGTTACAGAAGTGGAATGTAGAAAGAATGTTTGCCCTACAGCATTGTGGAGGAGTGGGACAAGTGATTCACCCACGTGTGTCACCAGTAATCAAAGTGGCTTTCCTTTCGTAGAGCTCCAGAAAGCTCCCCCTGGGTGAACTAGTTCAGAAACAAAAAGAACTGACTCCATCTGTCTCCCATACCTTACATTGAACTCAGACTAACCCTCCTCTCTTTTCTCATCTCCCAAAGTGGCTGCAACCTCCTTTACAAGAATCCATGAATCTCATGTAGGTCTTGGCATCCTTTTTGTTCATCTTCTTATGACACTTCAACAGGTTCTGGCTCTCTCTTTTTTGACTCATTCTCTTCCACGTGGGTCTGGTTTGCTTCCCTGCAAATACCAAGCCACTCCACATTGCTCAGCCATCATCTCCAGTAGGGCCTGGTTCCATCTTTTGCATTCTGGTCTTGGCTTTCAGTCCATTTAATGTTTTTTAATGGAAAGCAGCAAGATAAAAAGACGTTCCTAGAAACCTCACTTCAGAGTTTTAACTAGATAGCATTAAATTGCATGTACAGCACTCGCTACATACAATTGACACTCATTTACATTAATTTCTAAACTTGGGACACTAATTCAAGAAGCAAATGCCTTGTGATGTATATTTTTAGCTTGAACTCCCTTTAGAGTATCTCTGCAATGCAGCTGGCACTAACTTCCCAGCTTGGGTAGCCAGATGCACCAGCTCTCTTTGAGCTAGCATGCAAAAAATAACAGTGTAGTTGGGGTAGCACAGGTGGCAGCTAGGGCTAGCCACCTGACTACAACCTCCCATGGTTGCCTACGTACTTGGACAGCTAGCCTGAACCACTCCTTCTGTTACCCCCAGCTACACTGCTATTTTTAGTGCACTAGTTTGAGCAGCGCCAGCATATGTCTGTCTACCTGAGCTGGGAAGCATGCTCCCAGCTGCAGTGTACATGTACCGTAACATGGTGCAAATTGCCAGGGCCGCCCAGAGGATTCAGGGGGCCTGGGGCAAAGCAATTTCGGGGGCCCCTTCCATAAAAAAAAAAGTTGCAATACTATAGAATACTATATTCTTGTGGGGGCCCCTGTGGGGCCCGGGGCCTGGGGCAAATTGCCCCACTTGCCCCTTCCTCTGGGCGGCCCTGCAAATTGCAGGCACAAAGCTGAGTGCTAGCTCTTCCTACTAGCCTATTTTTTGAGCCAACATTAAGTAAGTAGAGGCACAAGCATTCAGACCTGCTTTCATAATTCAACTGTACTCCTGTCTGCTAACTCAGGAAGCTAACAACTAGATTGAATGTGTGTTTAGCTGTTAGTAGAGCTGGTTGAAAACCCTTTTTAAAAAAAAAATTGAACACTTCAAAAAATTATTTGCAGAAAATTGCAAAATGTAATAAATTTTTAAAATTTGATTTGAATTTTTTATTTTATTTTTGAAAACTTAAAAAAATAGCTTGTGAAAATCAAATCAAACTGAAAAGTGCTATTCAAAACAAAACAAAAGCTTTGTTTTGCTTCAAAAGTCTGTTAAAAAATGGAAAATTTTCAACCAAAAGGCATTTTCCTGTGAAAAATTTCATTTTAGAAGAAACCCTATTTTCAGTGGGAAAAATTTCAAACAGTTCTAGTTAACGATATTAACAGCTGTGTGTCCTGAACTCAACTCTTGGCAGGTAACCCACCCTGCAGTTGTGTTTATGGTAACACAACATTTACCCCCTAACAGCCACACGTGTATCATCATTTCCAAGTAGTGTTATTACTCAATACATCATTGTAAGGAATAGAGAGATGGCCACTGCTCTTTGGATTTTACAATCTGGATTAGATATGATTTACATGACATAGGCAGATATGACACTGGACAAGGTGGAGGGAGAAAAGCAGAGTCCGGAAGATCCAGAGAAAAATTAAAATATACAAACAGTTGTTTTAACAAGATACCTCATTCAACGATACAATCACAATGGAGTCTTGTCTAAGTTACACAAACTACTCCAGTCCCAATGTGCTACTACTGACTGACAATACAATCAACCAATGAAACCCATGACAGAAGCATTTAAAACAGAACAAATTCTTAGTGGCTAATTATACCTTGAGGAAAGCACACTTATTTAGCAATGACAGACCACCGATTACTAGCAACTAGATACTGTGGTGACAAGTACATTAGAAATGTGACTGGAGAAAAAGAGAGGGATTAGATTAATTGTATATTTCACCTTTAACAAGGCTATAGGGGGAAAAAATCTAGAAGTTTAGAACAATAAGGGCAAGGCTGTATTCCACTGCCTGCTTTTGGTGGTTGTTACTTATACTGCAGTAGTGCAGTAACACAGAGGTATTGATCAGGCATTAGGGCCACCAAATGAGTAAAACAGTTCCTGCCCAAGAGAATTCACAATCCAGGAGTCAGATGAGAGTCAAAAGGTGGATAAACAGCCAAATGCGGGTGGGGACAAGGTAACAATGAAGATGGATGTATTGGTATAAGTTACTAGTCTCAGATATCATAATAATCTCATGTGGTTGACACCATAACATGTCTTATGGATTCACTGCCATTCCCAAGTTATCAGAGGAAGCCAATAAAAAGTTAGTCAGCATTGACAGAGAGGCTTCCAGTGTGGCAGGTTTAGAAACCACAATCAAAATGTACCTGAAAAGTAGAGTGATACTAAGCAGAAATCTTGACATTAAATTAGAATTAGTAAGTGGAGCCATGGGCTATGTTTACCAATTCTGACAGGTTGTTTGCAATTAGATTTGTCGAGGACATTGTTGTGCAATTTGATAAGACAGACATTCCTCAGCCTGTTACTCACATTTTGGTCAACTTTCACCTGCTTATTCAAATTCAGTCTTTATTGCATATGCTTCATCAATACCAAAATCCCAAGGCTTCCATTTAGATACAGTCATTGCGGACATTGGCAAAAGCATTTTCAATGAGGGAATGCTCTGAAGTTGCTCTGTCAATTGCTAGAACTTCAACAGGACTTCTAGTTTTAGACCCTGCCCACTCCACACAATGCCGATCACAATTGTGTGAAGGAGTCTAGCTGCCTTTACAAAGCTTTCATGCCACATTTAAGTCTCTTTATCCACAAAAACATCTTTTCACAACAACTCCAGAGCAAACTGCTGAGTTATTGTTCCAAACTCTCCTCATCCTCAACTATCCTTTCTCTTGCCAGTCACCTCCTCCCTCTCCCCCACCGTCTTCTGGTATATTACAGATATTCATATATTTGCAATCTTCTGGTATGTTACAATATTCTCTGTCAGTAACTTCTGTTAAAGCCACAGCTAGTTCAGAATTCAGCAGAACTCAGGGTATGTCTACACTACAAATGCTGCTGCAGCTCTGCAGCTATGCTGCTGTAGTGTAGACACATGCTCAAGCGATAGAAGGGGGTTTTCCATCTCTGAAGTAAATTCACCCCCTTGAGAGGTGGTAGCAAGGTCAATGGAATATTCTTCCATTGACCTAATTTCCATTGACCTAACCGTGTCTACACTGGGCTTAGGTCAGAGAAACTATGTCTCTCACGGTTGTGAATTTGTCACCTGAGCAGAGTAGCGAGGTCGACCTATGTTTTAGGTGTAGATTGGGCATAATGAATTGTTTTCTCTGATTTCACTGTCCTGCAGAACTGCCTGCAATGTTCAGACCACTAAGGCTTTTTGAAAATGTTCTGTCAAAACTATTTTTCAATAGAAAATTGGGCTTTCGGCAAAGCAATTTTTTTGGCAAAAATATGCAGCGTTTTTATTAAAAATTTCAACTTTTAATAAAAATCCTGAAAACCCAAACACCAAAACTGTTTCATTTTCAAAGAAAATTTTTGGTTTTCATTTTTTTTAAGTCAGTTTTGATTAAAATCTTTTTTTTCCTTTCCTTTTTCTGAAAGTTTTCCACAGAAATAAAAGCCATTTTCGGACTAGGGTAACAGTCAGCAAAGGCTATTCTTACATATCCCAGTACTTCCCATACACACTTCTGTCATCTTCTGCATTGCACTGAATTCAGCAACTAGTCCACTAAGTGTGAGGGAACAGTGAAATGACCCCATTATAATAAATCCTATTGTGTTTCTTCTTCTATACATTTTTGTTATGTTAATTACCTTCACTGTTAAAAAGTAGGGCTGTTGACATAACTAACTTGTTTCTCAAAATATCTTAATACTTGAAGTTATTCACTTGATTTAAGCCACTACTACCACAATTCACTACAATTTCATCAGCATATTACATTGCAACAGATGTCTGGTACTACAGTGATGAGAACAACACCTACTAGCCAAAAAAGGATTCTTACCTGACCCTCCTAGAAAAAAACAAAACCAACCAACCAACCAACCAACCAAACAAACAAAAACCAACTAAAACTATCTGGCAGAGAATGTGAGCACAAGGACATTTCAGTGCTCCATACAAGATCATCTCAGTGTCTGAGATGTCTAGTACAGAGGTACGAAAATGAGTGGGAGTACAAATACACAGATAGCACCATTTGCTCACACAATGCTTATGGGCAGGTCTACGCTACCGCTTAAGTCGATCTGACTTACGCCACTCAGGAGTGTGAAAAGACACCTCTCCCTGAGCGATGTAAGTTACAGCGACCTGAGCACTGTCCACAACGCGGTGGGAGAGCATTTCCCACCGACATAGCTTCTGTCTTTTGCAGAGATGGAGTAATGATGCTGATGGGAGAGCGCTCTCCCATCAGCACAGAGTTTCTTTACCAGATGCACTACAGCGGCGCAACTGCATTAGTGCAGCTGCACCAATGTAGTGCTTCTAGTGTAGCCCTACCTTATAATGTCAGATCGTAAGAGAACACAATCAATAGTTGGCCAATATGAAGCTTTTGAAATTTTGGGCCAGGTCCTCAACTGGTATAAATCAGCATAGCTCCATTGACTTCAATGGAGTCATGCTAATTTAATCCATCCGAGGACCTGCCCTGTTATATAATTCCATGACTTGTCCACTTATATAAACACATATAAATTAATTTGCAATAATCTGTTTGCTTCCTTACAACTGGCATTTTGCCATGAACTTTGCATTGTTTGCCAACTGCCACAGGGTAAGGCTCAGGAATTAATTTTCCCCAAGCCGTACATTTTCCCTCGTGAGAATGGATTTTGAAGTACCACTTTAGGTTTTTGCCTTCCTCAGGCCTTACATTTTTTTCTAAAAAAGTTATATATCAATAAAAACTTTAAGAAAATGCTTATCATTAACTCTTCTCTTTATATCACATCCATGGATACACTGACTGACTAGGGACAGTTACCAGCTGCCTGTACACATATGTGAAAATAGTGAGACCATTACTGGAATACTGTGTCCAGTTCTGGTGTCCACTTTTCAATGATATTGAAAATTGGAAAGAGTTCAGAAAAAAAAAAGTAACAAGAATGATCCGCGGTCTGGAAAACAGAAGCTCAATCTATTTAGTTTATCCAAGAAGTTACTAGGTTACTTGATCATGGCCAACAAGTAACTGCATGAGGCAGAGATTTCTGAGAGTAGAAAGCTCTTTAATCTAACAGAAATAGGCATAATGAGTGGCAGTGGTTGAGAAATATAGTTAGAAAAATTCAGACAAGAAATAAGATTCAACTTTTTATATAGGGCTGTCAAGTGATTTGAAAAATTAATCGTGATTAATCGCACTGTTAAACAATAATAGAATACCATTTATTTAAATATTTTTGGATGTTTTCTACATTTTCAAATATCTTGATGTCAGTTAACACACAGAACACAAAATGTACAATGATCACTTTATATGTATTTTATATAACAAGCATTTGCACTGTAAAAAAGCAAAAGAAATAGTATTTTTCAATTCACCTAATACAAGTACTGCAGTGCATGCACAATATCTTTGTCAGGAAAGCTGAACTTACAAATGTAGAATTATGTGCAAAAAAACTGCATTAAAAATAAAACAATGTAAAATTTTAGAGCCTGCAAGTCCACTCAGTTCTATTTCTTGTTCAGCCAATCGCTCAGACAAACAAGTTTGTTTACATTTGCAGGAGAAAATGCTGCCAGCTTCTTGTTTACGATGTCACCTGAGAGTGAGAACAGGCATCCTCATGACACTGTTGTAGCCAGCATCACAAGATAGTCACATGCCAGATGCGCTGAAGATTCATATGTCACTTCATGCTTCAACCACCATTCCAGAGGACATGCGTCCATGCTGATGTCGGGTTCTGCTCGATAACAATCCAAAGCAGTGTGGACTGACACATGTTCATTTTCATTATCTGAGTCAGATGCCACCAGCAAAAGGTTGATTTTCGGTGGTTCGGATTCTGTACTTTCCGCATTTGAGTGTTGCTCTTTGAAGACTTCTGAAAGCATGCTCCGCATCTCATCCCTCTCAGATTTTGGAAGGCACTTCAGATTCTTAAACCTTAGGTCGACTGCTGTAGCAATCTTTAGAAATCTCAGATCGGTACCTTCTTTGCGTTTTGTCAAATTTGCAGTGAAAGTGTTCTTAAAATGAACAACATGTGCCAGGTCATCATCCAAGACTGCTAGAACATGAAATATACGGCAGAATGTGGGTAAAACAGAGCAGGGGGTATACAATTCTCCCCCAAGGAGTTCAATTACAAATTTAATTAACACATTAGTTTTTTAACGAGTGTCATCATCATGGAAGCATGTCCTCTGGAACGGTGGAAGCATGAAGGAGCATATGAATGTTTAGCATATCTGGCATGAAAATACCTTGCAATGCCAGCTACAAAAGTGCCATGCAAATGCCTGTTCTCACTTTCTGGTGACATTGTAAATAAGAAGAGGGCAGCATTTTCTCCTGCAAATGTAAACAAACTTGTTTGTCTTTGTGATTGGCTGAACAAGAAGTAGGACTGAGTGGACTTGTAGGCTCTGAAGTTTTACATTGTTTTGTTTTTGAGTCTAGTTATGTAACAAAAAAAAATCTACATTTGTAAGTTGCACTTTCACGACAAAGACATTTCACTACGGTACTTGTATGAGGTAAATTGAAAAACACTATTTCTTTTATTTATCATTTTTATAGTGAAAATATTTGAAATAAAAATAATATACAATTTTATTTCAATTACAACACAGAATACAATATATATGAAAATGTAGAAAAACATCCAAAATATTTAATAAATTTCAATTGGTATTCTATTGTTTAACAGTGCGATTAAAACTGCGATTAATCGTGATAAATTTTTTATCGCGATTATTTTTTTTTACTTAATCGTATAAGTTAACTGTGATTAATCAACAGCCCTACTTTTTAACAGTGAAGGTAATTAACCATTGGAGCAACTTACCTATGGATGTGATTGATTCTCCATCACTTACAGTTTGGCTATCTTTGTAAAAGACGTGCTATAGCTAACCCAGAAAGTCTGGCTTTGATGCTGAAATTATTGGGTGAATTTCTTTGTTCTGTGTTATGCAGGTTAGGAAAGATTATCACAATGGTCCCTTCTGGCCTTAAAATCTATGAATCTATGGTGCACCAGAACATGATTAAAAAAAAAAGAAAAGAAATTCCCCTGACAACCTCCCCTTGCAAAAAACCTTTGTTTGGATAGAGTTAAGGTTACAGGTTGATATCGGTAAGGGATGTATGTGATCCTTACAAGAATGTTTTCAATATAGAAAAATATTAAGGTTGAAATCCTAGCCCTATTGAAGTTGGTGTCAAAACTTCTATTGACTTCCTCAGAGTCACGGTTTCACAATAATGTGGGGATTTTCAAAAGTGCTCAGGATTGGTCTAACTCTGCTCCCATTGAAATCAAACTATATTCTTTAATGGGATCAGAGTGAGGATGAGTGTTGGGATGCTTGTATCTTTCCGGGAGAGCTTTATGGGTTTCCTTACATACGTGCAGTATAAATACGTGGATGTTTGTAGACAAACAGCATATGGTCACTACTCAATCCCCAGTCCCCATTAAGACTGTGAGCTTGAGAGGTTCATAGAGCACTCATTGCCTCACAGGAGGCACTTGACTAGAGCTCTATGTGGGCCTAATTTTTAAGCCCAAACCATACTCAAGCCCACCCAACCTGATCTGAGACCGAGAGGGTCAAGTTATTTTCTGAGCCAACCCCAACCTTTCCCCCTCAAAGCCTAAGTCAGCACCTCTACTGCCACCTGCCCATGGGGCTGGCACGTCATACTCACTCCGCATCACACTGTGCCAACCCTAGAGGCAAGAGGAGGGGAGCTGACCCATTCCGAACCTGACAGGTCCCGATTGTTTTCCCACCCGACCCAAACTGGACCTGACACTTGTAGCCAGGACCCGTTGGGTTACAGAGCTCCACACTTGTCCCTTTTTCAGTTCTGAAGCCTATGATTCCATGTTGAAACCAATTTCCCCAAGTGTCATTAGTCTAGTGCTTATCACTAAATGAAGCTCAAATGAGAAGACTGCAGCCTAGCCATTAGAAGAGAACAGCTTAGTGTTGTGGGAATCATAATGGCTAACTTAGGAGACATTTAGGTATTCAACTATCTAAAAAAAGATTCTGCTCATCTCTGATAATGTACACTCAAGGGAGAGAAGAAGGTAGACATTTGGCAATGTTACAGAGCAAAGTTAAGATAGTTTCGGTGACTGTTTTGAGAAAGGTAACCTCATCTCCAAATATCCTATTTTCCTTAAGTTTCATGCCCTATGTCTTAAATTTATAACAATAGCATTCTTGTAAGGCACATATGTAAACTACAGAAATTAATTTATAACCTTACTTCCATTTTAATTAAGTGGGTTTTTTTTCATTTGGGGATTAACCCTTTTGTCAGACATCACCAAGTGTACTTTAACAAATGTCTATAGTAAAACATCCACATGCCTGATTCAGTGAGATGACTAAGGAAGAAAGAACTATCCTAAATGGACATACGGTTTTAACATTTACTCCTACCCCTTCTCAAAATGCCTGCTCCTCTGACTTTACAATATATATTATCTGCCACGCTATATTTTTGTGTGTGTGGTGCATGGTTCTCCTTCACTACACTACAGCAGATTAGTGCTCATTCGCCTCTTTTCCTTGCTTCTCTTCAGATCGTTACACATGACAAAACAACTGTCCTAATTACAGCAAGTGTTCCCAGCTCTGTCACTGTGACAATTACTGCAATGAGGGCTCAATATCTGCAGCAGACAGTAAAGTATTACTGCAGTTGTGTTTGATAGTGTTCAATTGTCCCTTTGAGAATTCTTCAGATCTGGGGGTTGTGGATTTTTTGCGTGTGTGTGTGTGTGTGCGCGCGCAAGGGGGTAAGGACTTATTCCCCCATATCCTTTGCTGACAGGGTTCAAAAGTTGAAGGCAGTGGTGATGACAAAGGATGTACTGCCTGAAACGTGGAGTTCGTTTTAAAAAAAAGGAGAGGCCATTTGTAGATATTAGGATAGACATTTTCATATGCACACTGACAAAAATGGCTTTCTGCTTTCTCCAGAGAGATTGAGAAAATGGTGCTTATAAACTGACCCTCTTTTCTTTGCTAGACTCTGAAACGCCAGGAAAATGTGAATGACAGATGGACCATTCAGAGATAGAGAAATATCGCCACTCTTTTACTTTGTTTTTTAGGTCTTATAATTTTCTGTTGCTGCAGCTGGGGAGTCAAGACCATTATAGTAATATAACACAGTATTCTAAAGCAATGTTCCCAAACCCCAGTCTCACTGTATCTATCAACAGGAACAATATCTATCTATAGCATTGGTAACAATAATGATATTATTCATGTTGATTTTAAAAAAGCAAACAGAGAAAAGTCTCCTATTGTTTTAAGGGGATGGACCCAGCAGTGATAATCCAACTCTCCACTATCCATTCAGATACTGAACACCTTTTACCTCACTTGCCTTCCTTGTCGACCCCAGCTAATCAGACTGCAGCGTTTGTCTGTTTTCAATGGCAGCATCACGTTCTGCGCTATATTCTCTTTATCCTGAATGATGAAGGCACTACTCTCTGCATCTATAGCTCATCACACTCCCTAATTTGATTCACTCAGATGCTCCCCTTGTAAAACCTATGAACAATGCAAAACTAGGAGTTCTGTAACTGCTTCATCTGCCCTAGAACGGGAAAACAAGAACTGAATACTGATCATGGAAAAATAATGCTGCCAATTGTCATTAGCGGACCAGTTTGGAGTTCTAATTCTCCTTGGTTAGGAATAAAGCAATATCTTATATATCAGATAACATCTTTATTATAAGCACCTCACACAGCCTTTCCACTTCAACCAACATGGGTTTCTTCTGCTCTTGGCAGAGATCAATGAAGTCAATATTTCTGACTGCACAGCTTTCTCTGACTTACACATATTTAAAAGGATAAACCCCAATCAACAAATCCTCTGCTTGAATGTAACCATTCTAATCCTTATCTTTGAACCTCTGGACTTCAGCAAATAGTTTAACGATGGAGTACATCTTCCCAGCACTCTGGAATAACTATTGTGATAACATGAGCTGGACACCATTGCCTAGTTTTGCCATGCGGATTTTCTCCAGCAAAACCAGTAAGTGGTGCTACAGTTTCACAAGTACAGAATGTTATCACAGAGCCTTTTAATCTGGTATTAACCATAATGCAGTGAACTTTACATATCAGTATTCCAAAATGCTTCAGGTATGTACCATTATCCCTATTTCACAGAATGATTGTCTGATCTGTCCAGGGTGACACAGCAAGTGAGCCGCAGAGTAGAAACCAGGGATCCTGAATCTCATGCCCTGTTACAATAATTAGACCCACTGCCTCTTGTTAAAATAAATATATCTATATCTATAAATACTTTGGGGAAATATTGATTATTGTTAATTATTTATATTCCAGTAGTATCTAGAGACCCCAGCTGAAATAAGGGCCCCATTGTGCTGAGTGCTGTACAAAAACATACTGAAAAACACTCTCTGCCCCAAAGAACTTAATCTCACCATGCGTAAGCTCCCATCTGTTTCATTGGGATGGTAATAGTTCATTTCTCTCTCCCTTTGCCTGATTTGTCTATTGAGATTTAAGTGACATGCAAGGTCACACAGTAAGTGCAGAGCTGGGGAATGAATTACGCCACCCGAATGCCACAACCACACATGTCCCCAGGGCCTTGGGTGATGATGAACTCTGTACTTTGTCCTAGTGGTGAATGTCCTGCACTGTCACTAGTGGGGCTGGACAAAGAAAGGCTATCTTCCCCGAGTAGATGTTATGAGTCTTTCTTTGTTCTTGTCCCAGTGATCCTGTCAATTACCACAACCCTATTAATGCCTTTCAAGGATTATCTACTAAAAACCTGAGGATGTTTGTTCTCATTCAACACTGCTACATAATCCTGCCTGAAGACCTGACAAGTAATTCTGCATCTCCCTTATACTACAGTATCCTGCAGTAATGGGCCTAAACACTACAAAATTGGGGCCCAAACCTGCTCCCACTGAAGTCAATGCATTTTGCCATTGACTCCAATAGGAGCAGGAGCAGGCCCTTAGTTTTTGGGGCCATTACTCTAGAGTACTGTGGGATTTCTATAAGGTGGAGGGAAGGAGACAATTAAGAAACTAGAAGTCAGAACCATGGATTTGCCATCTAGTAAGGCTACATTCTGTTAAATATTAAATCATGTTGCATGACTCACTCTGGGTAATTGCCTAGATTATATTCAAGGAGTTGAATTTGACCATTATGAGGTTTATTCTAGGCCTTTGAATTTATCATGCTACAACTACCATCTCTCCAGGCTAGATAAATTCAAGGTAAGTGCATTTCAGTAGGATCCTCTTAAAGGTGAAAGGCTTCTAACAAGACTTAGGCCTTAGGCCTTCTAGTTTACCCTAAAAATGGTTTTACAGGTAGAGTTAGACCAGTGAACAGTCCTAGCGTAGATGCAGCTTATAGCAGCAAAAGAGTACTTTTGCAGGTACAGCTTAAATGACTTCCCTGAGAGAAACATGCTATGCCAGGAAAAAAAACAAACTTTTGGGGGGGTCAATATAACTACACAAAGGTTTTTGCTGATATAAAAATGTTGTAAAAAATCATGCCTCTAACCATCATTATTATACTGGCAAAAGTTTCTAGTGTTTCTGGCAAGAAAGATAGAAAGAAAGTGTAACCCCTTTGGGGTTTAAAGAGCATGGCCCCTTTACATCTTTTTCCTGGGGGAAGCAGATAGTGAGAAAAAAGGAGGGGAACTCCAGGGGGTGGCTCTGGAGCTCCGAGGGAGAGAGAGGGGCAGCCCGCGGGCCCTCGCGAAGGAAGCAGCAGAGAACCTGCCTGAAGCCTGGGACGGACAGGGCGGCCTATCGGGGACACCCCAGGACAGGAGCCAGGAGGAGCACTGTGCCAGGGAGGAATTGCCGAGAAGGACAGGCCTGAGTTGGACCCAGTATCCCAGCTGCCCAGAGCTGCATGGGGCTGTGAGTACTGGGGCTGGGGACTCTGCATTGGGAATAAGGAGGGAGCCTGTTAGCTAGTTAAGTGCGGAGGTGGCCGCTCTGTGTGTCTTTTCAGAGAGCTGCAGAAGAGGGCACCGGAGGGGTTTGTTGGGGGAAAGTTCACTGGCGCCGAAGACGACCAGGAGCACCCAAGACTCACCACTGGACTGGAACTTTGCTCAGGACTCCTGAACTCTGTGTGCAGACACATTGCTCGGTGTCTGCCCTTCCAGACTGTGCTACCACTGAGCCTGTGGGGCCTTGGTTTGGATGCAACCCTGTTTTACCGCTCCCCTATATTTCCCCTTGTTGTATTTCTCCTCTCATCCCTCTGTAAATAAATATTTCCCTTTCTTATACCCATTGTACTTTTCCTGTGGGTGGGTGTGTTTACTCTGGGGGGGTTGGAACAGGTGCCCCTGGGGTGGAAGGGATTTCTCCTGCTGCATTCCTGCGCGTGCCTTCTCTTGGCCAGAGCTGCCTGCAGAGCAGACTCCATCTTGGCCACGAGGGCGCTAAAGTTACAAAAGAAAGAAAGAAAGAAAGAAGGATTAACACAGCAAAGAGAAAATGGGGGGAAAAAGTGTGGGTAAAGTATGTGTGGGATATTATTTTTTGCCCAGCACTGAAAGGGCTCACTGTGGAGTTTTCTGCACTACTCTCGAGATAGCTAAATAACTTCAGAAGATGTGTTTGTTTTACTGAGAGGTCTGCTACATCATTTGATAAAATCCTACATGTCCTGATTCTGCTCTCACTTACAATCAGGAGTAAGCTGTCTGCACTCACAGGAGTTACCTGGTGTAAAACCAGCATAAGGTAAGAATAAGGTCCATAGTCTTCAGCAAATATTTAACTAGAGCTTAGAAACTAAGCTGAATATTTGCAAAAAGAAGACACGGGGTTAGCATCCATTTCCAGGGAGCACAAAAATTTAGATCAGGGTTTATCTGTTCCTGTCGCAGGAGGAAAAAAAAAATTTAGTTAATAAAGTTGATATTAGGACTAGCAGATTCATGTGCAGTAGACAAGCACATCAGTCGCTTTCCTTAGCCCACATGAAATAAATAGAAAAAAAAAAAAAGAAACAGAAATTGAGACATTTAATGTATTGTGATGAGTTCTGCAAATATTCCATCGTTATGCAAATTTGCATTCAGTTTGTGAGTTTTCAGTGATGGAAACTGTGTTTCACTTATGGCAAAAGCTTACAAAACTGCCCCACAATAAAGTAATTTCACACACATTCCTCTGACACTTTGCATACCACTTAAGCATTAGCATCATCACATTTGGGCAGCATTTTTCATTATTCATGTTTTCAGCATACTTAGGAAGATAATGGATTCCAAATCTGGAATTGACTTGTGCGTGGTCTAAGTGGCCAGAGCAGCTAAACAGTTTTCCAAACTTGTCTGCACAAAGCCTGTGAACGTAAACCAGATTCTTCATTAGCAAAACAGGGGCAGGGACTGTGTTTTGAGGTGTGTTTGGACAGCACCCAGTACAATGGCGGGCTCTGATTGGGGCCTCTGGACTCTACTGGAATATAAAATACAACAATAAATTGCTCACTGGGTTAAGAATCAGAGAACTTAAGATGAAAAAAGGAGTGAGTTGTGTAATGTCTTATCAGTTTAAAAGTGCTTCCTTAGGTACAGATTCCATTGCTGAAGTGACAGCAAGCAATCTCTAGCCATGTATTAAGAGTCGGAGGAATTCCGCTTGGTCCTTGATTTTAATGCTCACATTTTTCTCTTTCCACTTATCAGAAGTGGGCAGATCACAGATCTAATCAAGCAGACTTTGTAACACCTTGCTCTGATAGGACTTTTTACAATTTCAAGAACCTTCCTTAAGAAGCAGAGAAAATGTTTAAATACCAAAATAGTTGCAGATCATTACTATGTTGCACTCCGATAATGCCTGCATGCTGTTGAAAGTGAGTCTATTCACAATGGGGCTTGCACAGATTTTTTTGAAGAAATTAATGATAAGATAGAGTGAATTTAATTTGAATTTTGTATATGTTAATTTCAGGGCCTAGAGAGAGATGGGTGGATAAGGGGGAGAGGGAGCATTATCTAATGGTCAGAATTAGAGATTGATTATCAGAACTTCTGCGTTCCATTCCCAGCTCCAACATCAGCTTCCAGTGTGACTACAAACAAGGGGTTTCACCACCCTTTAGCTTAGTTTGCCTTTTTGGAGAGGGTATGGGGAGATACCATTCACTCAAAAGACTCCCATAGCATATTATAAACTCTACCAGCAAAGGGCCATGGGGGCCACATGAAGAGGAATGACGGCTAGCCACATGGTGAGCTGTCCTGCCATTGCTTAATACCAGCAGCTCCTTTTGTGTCAAAAATAAAAAAATGCAAGTGACTTATGGTACACAAGTGGCAGAAAAGCATATAGAACCTGATTCAGCAAGGCACTTAAATATGTGCCTTACTTTAAGTGAGTGTCACTGACTTCAACAGATCTACTCCTATGCTCACAATTAGGCATGTACTATCAAATACCCGAATCGGGGCCCAAGTCAGCAGGCAGCCATAGCATGAAGCCTGCACCCATGGAAAGCTGCTATAATTTATGCATCACATTGGCAATTTTCAGCATTAATTCACTCTTCACACAGATGGAGTGTGTGTGTGTTCCTTTTCCTAATCTCTTTGTGTTTGTGTTGCCTGAAGTCACAAGCAAGTCTTTGGCAGAACCAAGAATCCGGACCTCTTGATTCCCAGTCCTGTGCCTTGACTGTCATCAGATGATCCTGTGCAGAGCATGAGCACAAGTCCTGTGTATTGCTTAATTCCCATTCAAGCCTTATTTTGAGGGCGTAAGTGGGACTTAACAGCAGAGAGTTTGTGCTGGCTCTCTGTATCGGGGTGAATTTTAATCTGATGCAGTACTTTCTCCTGCCTGCTATTTGAACTGTTCTCCAATGGACCTGGGTATCAATGAAGTTTCAAGACTTCATCCCAAGCAAAATTATTATTAGCAAACCATTAATGGAGAATGATGGCTTGACCCCAAATATAATAAAATAGACACTCTGAACAATATATGTGAAGCAAAATGTATAAATGATCTAGAGGATGTTGACACGATACAAAAGCCTTTGAAAATGCCCTGCAGGTAAAATACATATTTTCAAGCCTATACGTTTTATCCATTTTCCCCCCTAAAAAAATCACATCCCTGCATAACCCAAGGCGACCACAAACATATTAGACATAGATCATTTCTAAGTGTTGTTGGCCTTTTTGCTAATATAACATCAGTTTTCCTCACTTGCATGTTCATTTTCTGGCCACAAAAAACTATCCACTCGTGTTCTCCTGTACTCCCTGGATTTAGTGGCTGACATCAGCTTTCAACATGGCAGAGCGACAGCAAGTTTCTTGTGTCAGGTGTGTACAGTTATGTGAATTTTGGAAATCAGCAAGAGCAGGATTCTGCAGCCTCCTGAACTGTTAACCTAGGAGTAGGTAACAAAGACAAGCTGAATCACCCCTTACACTTTACTTTATGCTTTAGCACACAGATGAATAGTATCTTTTGGAATCTAGGCAGGATCTTTCTAACTGTTCTGTACCCTTTGTTATGGTTGAAAGACAATAATGTTTATTTCACTGTCTGTGTATCAAATTGCACCAATGGATAACCTGTTTTAAATTGGTCTTTCCCTCCCAGTTTGACTTGTGAATCTGGCCACCTCTTTCACCTTGTGTGTCTGCTAAAAGTGGATAATAATATTCCTTTTCTCCCAACCGTGGTCTGTCTCTAGTCTATGTAGACTGTAAGTTCTTCAGCACAGGGACTGTTTCTCATGATGTGTCTGTAGAGTGTCTAACATAATGGGGCCCGATCAGAACTGGGTCCTCTAGGTGTTACTGTAATAGAAAGAATGAATGAAAGAACAAAAGAATGAAAGAGGTCAAGTTGCCTTTTGAAATTCATTCTTCAATCCAAACCACTTAAATGAGTCCATGGTCCTTTTTTGCACAGAGTCATATCCTCCTCACCTTCCTAATACAAGTGATCCAAGTGATTTAAATTGTTGATTTTGCTTAATGTCTTTGGGTTCATTATCTCTGTTTCAGCTCTTTATTTCTGTGACTCTTCCCCCCCCCCTTTTCATGCTGTTCTCAATTTCAGTGTAAGAACATGGCAAGGTATTACTCCAGGAAGAGCTCAGCAAGGAGACCTTGTCTCTTCACTTATGGTGGAAATGTCAGTGGATACTGTCAAGCCTGGAAGGTCTAAATTTGATCAATCATATTTTTTCTTCTCTCTGCTTGCAAGGCTTGAAATGTCATCCTTTAGCCTAGGCTACAGTGGAGTTTTGCATCACTGTAACTACACCTAATGTAGAAATGGTGCGCTGGTGCTGTTTCAGACTGGGGTAAGCTATACTGATGCAAGTCACCAATGTAGCATCTCTACATTAGAAGTTTGCAGTGGTATAGTTACAACATTCCAAAAATACCCAAACCCAGTGCAGACAAGGCCTATATATATATATTTTTAAAATGATTCAATGTGTTTGTGTACATGTACATAAACAACTCTGCAATAAAATAAATAGTAGAGCTGGTAGGAAATTTTATGACTAAACGTTTTTTTTTTGTCAGAAAACTGAAACTGTTTGTGGGAAAGAATCGACAAATCTCCCAATTTGAAAAAAAAAAGTGTTCTTTTTTGAAAAAGGTTCAGATTTATCAAAATGTCTCCTTTTGACATTTTCTAAATGAAACATTTCTTCTTTTGGTTTGAAAGGACTTTGTTTGAAATTTTAGTTAAATCTATCCTAAAAAAACCTAAATAAATGCCAAAATCAAAATGTTTTGAAATTATCAAAAATAAAACATTTCAATCAGATTTTCTTTTTGGATTATTGGTTTGTGACATATTCGAGATTTTGACTTTTCAGCCTGCTTTGGGTTGGGATAATTTTTCAAAATCTAGAAACTGTTCATAGGCCAGGCAAACCATTTCTTGCCCAGTTCTAATAAATAACTGCAAAAATAGACTAGTAAGCACAGCCCGCGGCTCATCAGCCCCATATAAAACATTAGATGAAATTCAGCCAAGTGCAGAAGGTAGGCACAAAGATTATGTCCCACTCAAGCCCTCAAAGCAGGGCTTACTTGGGGCTCAAGTGGTTCCATAAGTTTTGTCTTCCGAACAGGGGTGAATTTCACTCCAGTGTGCGCCCATCAGCCGTCAAGAGCCATGCTATGATAAATCAGTGAGTTCATCACAAAACCAAAAATTGGACCTACAGTGAGAAACCAGTGTGCACAGGCCACTGCTTGAGAGCAGTACCAAAGCATTGTGCATGAAAGAGAAAGAACTCTACAAAGAGAGCGATTCCTGCTTCAAGCTTAGTAAAGAAAACAGTATTTCATGAGTGGAAAAAAATAAAAAAGAGAATGAAGCCCTTGATGGTGTCCTTTTGAAGTTCTTAAAAATGTTGCTGACTGAAATTAAAATGCAAGAAAACAACCTAGTTACAATTAAAAAGCAGGTTTTTTTCAAATGTTTGTCTAACTGCAAAACTGTTTCTCTAATTAAGCAATTAAGACTCAACAAGGTAGCCATTATCATTGCATAAAGGTCATTTACAATGAAGAAAGGATGCAAAGCACTTTTTTTGGGGTGGGTGAGGGCTGATATGAATTATTCTTACTGCTGGTGAGTGCAGGTTTGAAATGAGCTGAACATTGCTGCATGGTATAGCTGGATTTTCTTCTGTTTTCAAGCAAAGTCTAAGAATCCTAGGGCCCCATCCTGTGAGCCTCATGCAAGCAAAATTCTCTTGCTGGCATCAATGAGGAAGTTTTTTGATCTCACTCCACTGTAAATCAGAATCAACTCCACTGACGCTAATCTGAATTCTGCTCTCAGTGAAGCTGCTTTAGATTTACACTGGAGTAACTAAGAAGAGAATTTGGCCAATGGAGCTACACCAGTGCAATATCATTGTAAGATCAGAATCAGAGCCACAGCGCATACTGCCTGTGTGATGAATGGGAGATTTGGGCCAGATAGCTAGATTCTCCTCTCGCTTACAGTTTTTATACTAGTGTAATACTAGTAGCTCTGGTATGGCCCAGTGGTACTTGGCACAGCATTGAGAGGAATGGCAACTATGTCTTTAAAATACCTTTGTGCTTTCCTAATCCTGCAGCCGCAAGGTTGCCCAAGGAACCGTTCCAGCAATGAAACTGGAGACTCCCCACTCCGTCCTAGAACACACCCCTTTCATTCTCACTTCTACATCTTAGTGCCACCCAGAGATTCCACATATGCCAGATGAATACTCAAGAAGCCTACTCAACCGTCTTTGTGATCCCTTTGATCAGCCATAGCAAGGGCAAGAATTTGGCTCATTGGAATCATTCCTGATTTATACGGTGTACACAGGAGGAGAATCCAGATCTTAGAGAGGGATGCTCAGCACATCTGAGGAAGGGGCACGGTGAGGTGGGTTAAAAGATGACTTTTACAGCTCCCTCATCTGAAATTCTACTTGCAGAGTCACTCTGCCTATGCCCTCTTTCTCCAGACTCCAGGAGCTCCGAGGTAGTAGGAATGATGTAGAGAGGCCTGTGGCAGCTCTAGGTCACTTGGTGGAGTCTCACTGCAGACTAAACCCAAGCTCTGATTCAGGTTTGAGCCCAATCCCCACTTCCGTCCACACACAAATCAATCGGACACAGATCAGCAAGCACTCAGGACCTGGGTCCTAGAACTGTGCTGGGGGGTGGGTCAGAGCCTGACATCTGTTAGCTGTTAGCCCAGGTTTACAATGCAGCGTGGATGCTCAAATGCGGGCTTGGAAAGATAGGGTACGTCTACACAGCAATTAAACACCCTCGACTGGCCCGGGTCAGCTGAGTCAGGCTCACAGGGCTTGGGCTTCAGGGCTATAAAACTGCTGGGTAGATGTTTGGGCTCGAGCTGGAGCCTGAGCTCTGGGACCCCATTAGTGGAGGGTGTCCCAGAGTCCGGGTTCCAGCCTAAGCCCGAATGTCTACACAGCACTTTTTAGCCCCACAGCCAGAGGCGGATTAAGATTGATTGGGGCCCTGGGCACAAAAACATAAGAACGGCCATACTGGGTAAGACCAAAGGTCCATCCAGTCCAATATCCTGTCTGACAGTGGCCAATGCCAGGTGCCCCACAGGGAGTGAACCTAACAGGTAATGATCAAGTGATCTCTCTCCTGCCATCCATCTCCACCCTCTGACAAACAGAGGCTAGGGACACCATTCCTTACCCACAAAGAACATTTGGACCCCCCACACACATTACCCATGCCATGGGACCTTGTCTCCTGCTCCTCCCCCTTCCCCTCCCCCCAAGGCCCTGCACCTGGCTGGAAGCTGGAGCCTTGTGGGGAAGGGCTGCCCAGGGAGCCCAGGCTGCTGTGAGGAGCCCTGGACCCTCCACTTGCCCTGGGCAGTGCACCCTGGGGGGCAGTAACACGGGCTGGGGGCTTCTCTTGGGTATCCCAGTACCCCTGTCCAGGGCAGGTGGAGGGTCCAGGGCTCCCCACAGTGGCCTGGGCTCCCTGGGTGGCTCTTACCACAGTCTAGGGTGACCACATGACCCATTTTGGCCATGACAGTCCCCTTTTTAAGCCCTGCCGCAGACGTCCTGACTTTTTGGCAAAACTGGTTATTTGTCCCATTTGCTCTTGCCAGCTGATGACCAGTTTTGCCAAAAAAGATTGGGGATGGGGAGCGGTGGAGCTCGGGCCAGTGGAGGCGGGGGAAGAGGAACTCAGGCGAGCTCCTCTGCGAGCAGGGGTAGGGGGATATGGTCACCCTACCATATCTGGTCTCTGGCTTCCGGCCTGCCCAGGAGGAGGAAGCCTCAGGGGGAAGAGAAAGAGCAGGGTAGCAGGGCCCCAAGGTGAGGGAAAAGAGGAGAAGGGGACAGGGCACAGTGCTCCTGTGGGAGCCCCCAAATTGTCAGGGACCTCTGAGCATGGGCCCATGCGTTAATCTGCCACTGCCCACTGCCCTATTCAGCTAACCTGGGCCAACTGAATCTGTGCCGTGGGTTTTTTATTCCCATGTAGACGTACCCATGTCCCATAGACCTGGATTTACAATGCTGTATAGACGTACCTTTGGATTTTTACTCTGCTCTGTGAAAGTCCTCAGCTGGTTTGATCCACCTGATTTCTACCTGCTTCGCTGTGCTGGAGCAATGTGCAGCAGGTGGAATGTGGTCAATATAGTGGTCCTTAGCCTTCATAGTTAGCCCACCAGAATGCAGTATTATCACATATTTTCAAATCTAGCAGTAGGCATTATTATTCCGTGGGCACATTTAATTTAAAAGGAGCCACAGGCAGGGGCTGAAGGATCTGAACAGGTTTAAATAGGCCTGATGTGATAATTGATGTTGACTGAGGAACTTGGGTTCAAAACATAAAAACAATTTCCACCTTTATTTTAAGTTCTTTTGACAGATGGACTTATTCTATGTTGTGCTACTTGTGGTTTGAATAATAAGATTGGGCCTTGCATAGCAGAAAGCAGAATTAAATTTGTTTCCATAAAGCAACACCATCATCAACAACAACAACAACAACAAAAGACATTTCCATCGGAAATGTGGTGCCTAGTATTGTCAAGAGTAACCCCTGAGCTCACTGTCACTGAAGGGGATTAGAGATAAACATGTACATCTCCCTTTTTCTCAGTTTGTTTACACCCCACATATGACAGCACTTTGTCAGTTCACTGATTTGTTAATGGTGCATGTGCCTCCCCTCAGGTTCTGCAAGACAGTGTACCTGTGTACCAGGAATTCCAGCAGTGAACCTGAAACTGAAATTGAAGGGGAGCAACCAGGAAGCGGCAGGCTGGGGGTATACACGGAGATAAGGGGGAGGGGAATCCAATCATGTTTGGTGTTGCTCTCAGGTCTGCCAAAAATACCCTTCTGAACAGGAAGAGGAGAGCCGAAAAACCCTATAATAATTTTTAAAAGGCATTTTATTTTTAAGAGAAGTAGGAAAGGGAGCTCTATGAAAGCATCAAAAATGGAACTTGTGGAAGTGAGTCAATTTAAGAAAACTTCAACTTGGCAGTGTCCCTTAAATATACATTAGCCCATTTCCTCTGCAGCAGCTAGATAAAGGCCTGGCTTTGAGAAGTTGTTACATTGGCACTAGGATTTTTGCAGGAAGGGGGGGGGGGGAACTGTAATGTGAAATTTACCAGTTACCAGTTTATGTCTGATGAAGAATTTACAGCATTTGAAATTACAAGGTTCGTCCTATTTTTATGCAAGGGAGAATGGGGATGGTGGTGGGATTCTCCATTTTATCCACTTCATAAGATAGTAGTAATTATCATACCAATATGGGTTTGCTAATGATCAAACTAAACCAAGTGCTGATTCTAAGCAATGATTTGTGTGTATTTTCTCTCCTTCCTCACTGGCCAAATCCAAACACAGTGACTTGTCCACGTGTTATTTTATGTCCCCTTGACCCTTGTTAATGTTTACAAATTGAGGAAATAGCTGATATCTGGCACACTGGTGGTTACTGCTTTATGTCAAAGAAAGTGACAGGTAAAAAGGAAAATCTGGACCTGGCACAGAGCTTGATCCAGCACACATAAATTACCAATTAAGAAAAAAAGTTAATAAAAATATTCTAACAGAGCTCAATCTGCCGCTGAGAACCAATTGCCAGTAATAATCTCTATGGTAACTGAACTCCCTCTGGCCTCCCTGTATGTTCAACTAGTGGTGTATTTTTTTTCCCCTTCCCCTTTTTTCAGGGAAAGTTCTCAACACTGATTTAACTATATTGATATTTTCATCTCCAAGTACAAAATGGGAAAGGTATTCATCTTGGCTATGCCACCTTCTAAAGCAGATTTTTCCTTCCTTAGATGACTTCTCCACAGAGGTGACTTTTTCTGAGGGTACCTAATAGAAGTTCTATTCAAATAAGACAGAGACAAGTGGGTTTTTCAAAATCTAGGGGTTAAAGAGTTCCCTGGCAACTAAGTAAACCAACAAAGGACCAGAAAAAAAAATCAAATAGAGATATAGCTTTCTGAAGCCACTTATCTCATTGTTCTTTTGTACATGGGGAGCTATGTTCTTCTTGCAATGGGTTATGGAATCCAAAGGGGGCACTGCCTTCCCAGACACAATTATGCAGGAGATGTTTGCAGGACTAAATCAACAGACCAAAAGTGTTTAAGAGGAGAAAATTCTAACATTATATTTTGGGGGTAAGGACGCTGCCTTCCTATGTGTATATATAGAACCTACTGTACTCTGCACCATTACTGTAATACAAACAAATAACACCAACAATATTATTATTATCATGGCCTCAGGCTTTTGATTCTGGCCTTTCCTGTGTCTTTATTTTAGCAAAAGTTCCGAAACAAAAACCTTGGCACCAGATGTAATCTACTAGCTAAATACACTGTGTCCTCGTCTATGGGCTACCCTTTATGGCTGAATCACATAGAGAATAAAAGCCTGCTACTGCTACCAGCTAATGAAATTTCTAATTTAGCTGAAGTATCCAAGGGTCATAGGAGTTTGAATCTCCCTACTGGCCAACACTTTTGTAATGATCCCCACCCAAAGTCAGCAGTGCTGATAGAACCCAAGACCTTCAGCGTGGATCTTTACCTAGGGACAGGGGACTGTACTTAGGAGCTGACGGACCCAGATACAATTCCCATTGATGATCCATGCTGGGATCAAAGTCAGACCCCAACTTTGCCACTGGCATTTATATAATAGGTCAAACAAAAGCCTTGGATCTAAACCCCCAGAACTTTGTGGAGTAGGATTCAGATCTAGGTCTGAATTTCTCAGCTGGGGACTCTCTCTCCTCTATTTGTCTTCTGTACATCTAGTAGCATAGCAGCAAATCTGCCAAGTGTTACATATGAATAAAATGGATAATTATAAAATTAAAATATATAACATACTTCCAAAGGATAAGAGGATTAAAGAGTGTAAACAAAACTGGGTTTGATGAACAGATTGATATATTTATTCATTAAATGTAATAACATAAACAAGACTATTAACTGACAGTAAACAATAAAATAAAATAAAATAAATGCTTTGCTCTGCAGACCTTACTTAGGAAAGAATTCCATTCCAATTTGAGATGGAATGTTTTATTTGCAACTATAGGGTCAAAGAAATCTAGTCAAGGGATGACATTTTGCACACAATGCATACAACTGACTTACAGAGCTAAAACTTCCCTGCAGAACAAAATTTACTGAGCACTTTAATGAGATCCTGGACCTTAAAAGTTTTCAGATACATGATATAGGAACTTTAAGGACTCTAACTCTCTTGAACTATTGATAAACTGAGAGCTCCTTAAACAGATCCTTGAGTTTGATATGTTCTTCTTTAAAAGCCCCCTGTTTACATTGTGGTAAGGAGTATGCTAGCTCTGTATGTCAGCAGAAATAGACCAGTGGATGGCTGAGCTGGGTAAGTTAGCATTGAAAGGACTCACACATACACCACATGTAGGTGGTGTGAAGGTGTTCAGGGAAGAATAGAGAACCCATACAAAACTGCTGCCCACTCCACCTCCAAAACTTCAACTTGGCAGTGTCCCTTAAATATACATTATTGCATTTCCTCTGAAGCAGCTATACGAAGGCCTGGCTTTGAGAAGCTGTTACAAGACACATTGGCACTAGGAAGGGGGGAACTGTAATGTGAAATTTACCAATTACCAGTTTATGCGTGATGAAGAATTTACAGTATTTGAAATTACCAGGTTCATCCTACTATTATGCAAGGGAGAATGGGGCTGAGGGTGGGATTCTCCATTTTATCCACCGCACCTTCATAAGGTTGTAGTAATTATAATACCAATATGTGTTTGCATGGAACAGTGATAATGATCAAACTAAGCCAAGTGCTGATTCTAAGCAACAATTTGTGAGTATTTTCTCTCTTTCCTCATTGGCCAAATCCAAACACAGCAACTTAAAAAAACCCTTAAAAACATGGGTCTGTTTTTTGTGAATCTGGAGACACTCCCCTAACTTCTGTGGAGGTTTATACCAGCAGAATTGAGATCAGAATCTGTCCCTTTGTTAACAAGCCCTGTTTGGCAATGCTCAGTCTGTAATGGGTGAGTTAAAGCAAGAATCTTTATCAGTAAAGAATTTGTACAATAGCGTGTTGTAGGTGAGAAAGAAAATTTGGGAAAGAAAGAGTGGAGTATGTTTCTTTACTGTATTATGCAGTCATCTGTGCCAAGGAAGTGTAAAATAGGACTGTTAAAACTTGGTAGCATTTTACCCCCATTTTGCACAGAAGTGCATATCTCTGTAAAAGTGCCAGGCAGAGGAGAACCAGGTCCTAGAAGGCTGACACAGCATGGAGAATCTATAGCAGAAAGAGCACGGATGCTGGAAACTGTAAAACGGGGACTCACCTTACATTTGTGAACTGCAGTGAACTGTGAATTATTATATCAAACGCGACATTATAAAATTCCTCATTAATTCTTTGGCGTTCACCACCACATACAGAATGACTTGAAATGCTGAGAAAATGCTTACTGTGCCATGACAAAGGCCAATGGCTTCCTCTTTACTGAGTCTGATACATATGGTGAAAACATATTGACTAATAACTTGCCATTTTCAAAAACTGAAAACACTCCAAAAATGAGGCATAAGACAGATAACAAGAACAACAGCTAAAGAATAGGAGTAAGAGGAAGAATAGCATAGCCCTGTATCTGCTACCCTTCACTCCCCCGCTCATTTCCTTTGATATAACAATACTTAACGATAACAGAGAATTGCATAGCTTCAAATTTCTTTATGAAAAGGAGTCAAATTAATTGGCTAATAAATATATCTGTCCTAAATGGAAATGGGTTCAAGTAGCAAGGACACAAATACAGATCCAAACCTCTTCAAATTGCTAGAGTGTTCAGATCAAGGGTTTGGATTTGGACATGTTTAACCACGAGGAGCTTGATTCTTCATTGCCTCTCATCTGGTGTAGTATAATTAGCCAGGTGCAAAGCAACAGAGTATCAAGCCCGCAGTATAAGAGAAAAAGAAATTAAGCATATAAAATCAACAAGTCTGGAAATGAACAGTGAAAGGATCCAGACAATTCCTCACTCAACTGCCTATCCAACTTACAGCCCTCAGAGTGCCCTATCCCCAGTCTTCCTGCCTATCCAAATCCACTGCATCCCCTACAATGCCACTTAAACTCCTGCACCTCCTCACCACCCCCTGCTAGTCTCCTGACCCTCTCCTCTCCATTCACCACCTCCTACTTCTCTTCTCCCCAAACTGTGTAGCACAGCTCCATATCATTCACTCCCCTCTCCATGTCCCTCTCGGTATTAAGGAATGTTGCCTTCAGTGAGGTAATTAGTACCCTCAATTTCCAAGGCACTCTGTCCCAGATCCTCAAAGATACTTAGGAGCCTAACTCCCATTGAATCGATAGGAGTTAGGTATCTATATACCTTTGAAGATCTGGGCCCTCATGCCTTGCAGAATTAAGCTCTAATATTTGTTTTATCTGAGTTCTGTTCCTTTTTTGCAGGCAGAATTACTAGTGTCATGGAGTCAATCAAATATTTCAAAAATTCTTGACACTGTAAACAATTCAGGTTAATTTAATTAAATTACATTCTAGTCTCCTGACTAGAGAAGAAGTGAATGAAATCCCGGATTAGAAATACAGCAGAAACACTTTTTTCCCCCAGAGGGACAAATAATGGTAACTGAGTTTTGTGGGACATGTGAGGGAGCTACCTACAAGCTGTAAAACCTGTCATCACAATGCTTTGATAATAAACCACAAAGATTTTCTGATTTGATGATAGCTCCAAGCACTAATGAATTCTTAGCTTTGGTCCACTTCCGTCAAATAATGTCATGACCAATTAATAACCTTAAGGTGCTTTCAGATTACTCATGAAGTACTTCACTTGACTAAGCCTTTTTCAAAAAAAAAGATTTTAGATTTAAAATTGGACAAGGAAGAGAAGTTTTGGAGGAGGCAAAAACAGAACACTTGAGTCTGCAAGGAGGTGATGATTTCCAATTAGAACACTATGGTTGTGTCTACACTTAAACTGCTTCAGCAGCACAGGTGCAGTGCTGCACCAGCACCACTGTAGCACTTCATTGCAGACACTTACTACAGTGATGGAAGGGGTTCTCCTGTCGCTGTGGGTAATCCACCTCCCAGTAGCTATGTTGATGGAAGAATTCTTCCATCGACTTAGCACGGTCTATAATGGGTGTTTGGTCGGCTTAACTACATTTCTCAGAGGTGTTGGTTTTTCAGACCTCTGAGAGATGTAACTATGCTAATGTAACTTTTCAGTGTAGACCAGCCTGACGTGTAGATCTTGGATAGATTTAGGAAACTCTGTGAATCCTCCTGCTGAAAAAGGAAGCTTTGGAGTGGGACCAGAAAACAGAGACAATTGAAATTCCCTCACAAAAAGGATTAGAGGACTGAGGTATAAAAGAGAGAAGAGACTCAGGCATGTTCTACATTTAAAATGTAGGTTGACATAGCTACATCACTGTGGGATTTGAGTGACATAGCTATCCCCCATAGCATAGCTCAGTCTGAACGACATAGCTATGCTGACCTAACCGCCCAGTGTAGATGCAGCTGGTTCTACAAAAGAATGCTTACATCAACCTAGCTACCATTACTCAGGGAGGTGGATGCCTTCAGTGATGGAGAAATCCTTTCTGTCACTGTAGGTTGCGTCTACAATACAGGATTATGCTGGCAGAGCAATGGCACCATAGCTATTCCAGTATAGTCCCCGTAGTGTAGACATGCCCTCACCTTAAAAAGTCTCTTGGAAACTCTTGATCAATCACAATTTTTGCAGGGTTTGGAATCCGGATAGAGTGTTTTTTCAGATACTTTCCCCAGTTAGGTACGTTGTAAATCGCAGTGTGTTCTGGGAATATTTTAAGGTAGTTATTCCAACTGAAAATCAGAATTAAGAGAATTTGGAAGTTTATTCAATTAAGGCCCATTTGTTTATCATTTCCTAGCAAGCCCCTTAATTGAACAGTAAGTATTTATCTTAGTCTTTGCTTTGCACACCTAGCCATGTCAGATAGTAGGTCTCCCATCAATACAGTATCGTCCCCAAGCATTAGTATAAATGCTAGAAGTATCCATTTCAAGTTACTTTATGGAATATAAGTAACATAAAGCTAAACAAATGTAAAAAAAAAAAAAAATCGGTGTTAGGGTAAATTCAACCTGTCAGAAAAGAATAGCTGTCTGATAGGAAATCAAGATATTTAAAAGTCAAGTTCCTATTATTGAGAATATAAGGTCTCATTAAAGCTTATGGGTACCAGGTGCACAATTACTGCCATTAGAGTTGCAGAATTGTGCACCTTGTGCTGATGTTCCCACAATTTTGAGGTTACAGGAAACCCACTGACATTTTTTTGTTTGTTTTTTAAGCTACAAAGACTATTTTTAAAAAATAATTAGTAATTCTTCGCTGTTGATCTCCTTTACTGCCTTTGGAGAAAGGATATCAGAAACATCATGAACACAGAAATGGATGCACTTCAGGTGTCCTTGGTAAAATGCCTAACACTAACCAGAAGCAAGACATTATTGGATTAAGGAAAAACAATTGACCAAAAGTCTGATTTACCATTTTTCAAAAATTCCAACCAATTCTACAGCCCTTTCCTCTGTCATTTATAACTGTTGAGACTCCAAGATAAATCTCAAGACATGTATCTATTACTGGAGGAACATAAGCATTTGCTTGTTTTTTATAAGTTTTTGCCCAGATCTAATCCCTTGTAGGACACGGTGGAAAGTTTGTGGAATACAAAATAAAACTGGATGGATAGCTAAACATTGCCACAGCCAGGTAATTATTTTAGTGTGCATGCACATGTAGACACATATACACACAGAAACTAAGAGTAATTTATAAGCCTTTTCATTATATGACAACAGTTTTCGTGCTCTTTAAGTGTTTTAAGACATGTCATCTCTTTATAACAGACCTGTAAAAAAGTCCCACTTTTTCATTCATAGTCTAAAAATAAATCACTTTAAGGGGTTGATCTTAAATCCACTGAAGTCAGTGGAAAGACACCCATCAACTTCAGTGGGCTTTGGATTGGGCCCTAAATTATTATAGCATGTCTAAAATCTTTGTTCCAATCATCAGCTTTGAAACGAAAACATTATTGAGATTTCTTTTTAAAGGTTGATGGAATTTAAAACATCAAGGAAGGAAGTATTGTATGGTCTGTCGAGCACTGGTCCTGAATCTAGGACTCTGAGAGTGATAAGCTAGCCCGAATGCAGGGGTTCTCAACCTTTTCTTTCTGAGCCTCCCACCCCCAACTTGCTATAAAAACTCCATGGCCCAGCTGTGCCACAACAACTGTTTTTCTGCATATAAAAGCCCGGGCTGGTGATAGGGGGTAGTTAGGAGGGAATTTGGCTTCAGCCCTGAGTAGTGGCGGGGCCTTGGGTTGCAGTCCCACATGGCGGGACTTTGGCTTTCTGCCCTGGGCCCTAGTGAGTCTAATGCCAACTATGCTGTGTGGACCCTCTGAAACCTGCTCACGGCCCCCTAGGGGGCCCCGGATCCCTGGTTGAGAACCACCGCCTTAGTGAAATCAGTGGAAAGACTCCCAGTGACTAAAATAGGGCCAAGATTTCACCCCTGAGTTCTATCCCTGGCTCTACTATTGACTTGCTGTATAAGCCTGCGTAAATCAGCATAACTATGCCACATTTTGCACATCTTAAAATGACTTTAAAACAACTTATCTATGCCACAGAGGTGGGGAGAGGCTTGAGTCAAATGCTTGTTTAAAAGTGCATTGAGATCCTTAGATACAAAGATCCTCTTAACTGTAAAGGATTATTGGGGATGGACTTGTCCTGTTTCCATTTAAGTCAATTTCAAAACTCCCATCAACTTCTAATTCTTAAAGGTTGAAGGAATTCCTAAGGTATTTCCATACCAGTTCCACAAGGTATGGACTGTGAACAATTTCTATTGTATTCAACCAAGTGCAGGGAGAGTGGAAAGCACGTGGCACTTCTTAGGACAGGACCTCATCCATAACGGGAATTCCAGTTAATATTTTTTCAACTGGTTTTCACTGGTTCCAGTTGGCAGCTACATTTGGAATCAGAGAACTGGGTTTATTTATTTTTGGTCAAATGGTTCCTAGGGCAACTGATCTTCCAGAAAAAAAAACATCAGGGACCAGCTGAAGAACTGTAATAGGGCTTAGTGGAATTGTCACTATAAAGCAATTGTCACTAAGGCACAAGGTACAAGGCGTGAAGACAGTTGGTTTACAATGGGTTATCAGCAGCATTTTTTTATGGGTTTGTGCCTTCCGTCACTTTTTTGCTCTCTCCAATGAAACAAATTCTTTATTGCCCTGGAAGATTACTGGGAGCATGTCATGAGAATGGTACAGTGAATACACAGTGCTGTTCAATGGTGGATAATACGGTTAGACATTCAAACGGGAAGTTCCTTCAGAAATTCAGTTCCCTCCCAGAGCAAGTAACATGTAAAAAAAAAAATCTCAAGGTACATTATTTGCGTACTAGATAGATAAACCTGCTAAATGAACCCAGCTTACGAGTGTTTGCTGTGTCTGAGCGCAGCCCTGTACAACGGGCTGGGAATGCCTGAGATCATTTCCTTTCTTGCCTTTCATATCACTGAACTGAAACCATCACTGCTGTCAAAAGCAAGGACTGCAGATGAAAGGCCA
The DNA here is from genome assembly GCF_013100865.1 of Trachemys scripta elegans. Classification (NCBI taxonomy): domain Eukaryota; kingdom Metazoa; phylum Chordata; order Testudines; family Emydidae; genus Trachemys; species Trachemys scripta. Next base: position 14,162,001 of record NC_048309.1, read on the forward strand.
GTGCATTAAGACAGCACATAATTGTCAGTCTCCGGCTTTCTGACATTAATCGTTTTACTTAAAGAAGACAGTGGAGTGCTTTTCTATTTTTTCCCCAATTGCCAACACACAGGAGTTAGTCTAGATAAAATTAAAAATTAAAAAATAATCATAATAATGATTAAAGGTTTTTTGCTAATTAAAAGAAATGTGTTTTCCTATTTTTTGGCAATTTGATAACACAAAACACTTACTTGGGGGCCACAGGGGGAAACAAACTGAGATGGATAAAAAAATGTTTTGTGTTCATCGAAGCAAGACTATGTTAATGCACATTATCCCATTAATGCACATCAACATCGGGAATAAGCGCGCCAATGCAAGCAAGAAGCATACACTTATCATCATTTGATAACATGTTTAATGACAGATTGACGGTTGATTTGCAAATGTGAACTGGCATCAATGTTGCTAACTTCAGCTTCTGCCGCCTCCTCTGCTATGCCAGCATATTTATGTGCATAATTTGATTTCGCAGCCACACTGTTAGTACATTTTTAATATTAACTATGCAAGAACAGACAGCCGAACTTAAGTTGCACTGATGGTTTGAGTTCATTAGATTGAAAAAGATGGGCAATGATGACAAAGATGGAGATGGCAGCGCAACATCAAAGAGGCAACACTTAACAAACACACTCCATTTTGAACAAACCGAACGAACACATTTCATGTTGTCGGCTGCAGCAGAGCCCTTATGTACAACAGTAAGAAAAAAATATGTTTCTGCCCTGGGCATACTGACAGCAACTCTACAAGAAGCTTAGCAGGCTCTTGGACACACAGTTGTAAGATATTTCACTCATCTATTGCAGGTATAGGGCTTGATTCACAGCAGTGAATCTCAATGTAACGCAGCTGACTTCAATGGAGTTACTCCCGATTTACACCAGCACAAGTGAGTGCTCCAACATGCGCCTGCTTTCCTTCCCCTAGTTTTCTTTTCACAGCCTTCTTTATGACATATAATAAAAAGGATTTTGCTGAGAGCTCAGCTCTCGCATGCATGATGCACAATTCAGAACAGGGCTCAAGGGACTGATCCGGCAAGGTGCTAAATGCAACTCCCACTGAAGTCAGGGAGCGATGACAGTGCTCAGCACCATGCAGAATTGGAACCACAGTGATTTTCTACATTTCGGTGCTACTGGGCAATTTTAATTCTGCTCTGAAGGGGACTTGAACCAATGAGGGGAGGGGAGAATATTTCATCCTCTGCTCACGTTAAGGTCTGGGCATATATATACTGCATCGAGTATTAATTTGCTTGTTGTGCTACAATATATAATACATTTGAGGCAGTAGCTTTATGGTGTAAGTTGTAATTTTAAATTTTATGATACAAACTGACCATCTGCAGGAATCCGACCATAGAACCTAGTCATTCTGTGCAGACTGTAAAGTTAATACTTTTGAATCACATTGCAACTATGATTTAGACACACAATTAGATAGACCAGGTCCTCAACAATTCTCTGCTGCCTGGTTTGCTGCTGAGTTGTCTAATAAACATATAGTATATAGGCCCTGATTCAACAAAACATTTAGGCACATTCTTAAGTCTGTCCCTAATCAGCAAAGCAGCTATTATTATTATTATTACTAGGAGCTCTAGTTATGATACCGGACCCCATTTGCTAGGCACTGTACAAATGCAGAACAAAAAGATGGCCCCTAAGCACATCAGTGATACTTTAGCATATACTTAAGTGCTTTGCTGAATAGGCATGGACTGTTGAATTGGAGCCCTGGGCTCGCAGGGGACTAAGAAATGATCAGACGGTTTCCATGTCTGGCGGTAGACCACTCAGGAGAAGTAACCTATATGTTCATCAGTACGAAAGCCCTGCACGTGAGCAGCTCCTTTTATCTGAGGATCTCACAGCACTATAATATACACTGACTCTCAACACCCTTGCAAGGTGCAGCAGGTGAGTGTTGCACTCATTGTCCAGAAAGGTAAACTGAGGACCAGAGCAGTTAAATGAGTTATCCATGGCCACACTGCAAGTCAGCAGCCGAGACAGGAGCAAACCCCAGAAGCACTGATACCTTGTCCCCTGCACTAACCATTAGAAATGTTGCCTCCCACTAGAATGCTTTTTCTTTCTCTCATTCTGAAGAATGCAGTCATTACCTTCTGTTACCTAAAAACACCTTAATCTAAATCAAATCTCTTCAGGGAGGCTCAAACTCCTTAAGAAGAAGCGTACACCAGAGGGAGAACTAATCCTAATTAGTGGTGGAAACAATTGCCATTAGTATTTTGTTAAGCATCACAGTATGATTGGCACTGTACTAGTCATACAGACGACATGATGGTTTGAGGAGTCTCTAAACAATGGACACCACGGAACATACTAGGAGACCTCCAGGAACTCATACTGAAATATTGTGACTGCAGTAACTAGCTCTTTCTAGCTAGTATTAAGATTGATTTAGCATCCAGAGGCCCTAGTTAGTATCAGGCCCCGTTGTGGTAGGTGCTGTCCAAACACACAGTAAGAGGCAGTTCCTACCCTGAGGAGTTCTTCTCCCTCCCCTTCCCTTCCCCCGCATACTTATTATACAGAGTCACTAACCTCACCTTGTAGGCTTTGATAGTATCCCAATATCTTCTGAAAACCCCTGGATCTGTGACCGCCCTTTACTGCTGTTACTTTATTCAAGTAAAGGCAGTAGGGATGGAATTAATTCCTGTGCTGTATAGAGCTTTGAGGTGGCCTGTGCTTTTCTTCTGTGCCCACCTATTTTGAGGCCAGTCACAATTTGGTTCTATGTTACAGGGTGTTACAAGAAGGCAGTCTCTAGAACCCCTGTTTTCAGGGTGCCAGAACCCTGCCTGAGGTTGCAGAATAATTTCTGCTGACTCACAGTGGTAGATGTCTTTTGTTAACTCCAATCAGGATACAAGAAACACTGAAACCTTTCTCTAGGCAGAGAATTAGAAGCTGCGACAGACAGATCCTGCAGAGAGAAATGCAAGGAACAATCTAAACGCAGCAGGAAGATTAGGTTTAGGGTTATATTTAACGGTTATTTAAACTTGTGTAGTGTACTCAGCAATCCAAACCACAGTCTGGGGCAGGCTTGTATAGAAGAAGCTGTATTCCTCAGTCTGTGAGCTAGAGGGCCAGAGAGCTCTGTGGTCAGCCCTTCTCCAGCAGCCTCAATAATTGTGCTTATTACATTCTAGTCCTGGCTCTTCTCTATCTCAAAATAAACTGCAGTTAGCAATAAAGGCAAATCCCAGGTACAGTAGATGTAAATTCTGGCCACTAATCTGGTGTATGTGCATATGTATGTGTTTTAAGAGTGGGTGGGGATGCTGTTTATTCACACCTGTTGAAGGAAGTGAAGGATGGGGATAGCACTTGGGACTCATAGTGTACACGGCAATTAAAAACCCGTTCCTGGCCCACCCCAGCTGACCCAGGCTGAGGGGCCCAGGCTAAGAGGCTGTGTAATTGCAGTGTAGACGTTCAGGCTCGGGCTGCAGCCTGAGCTCTGGGACCCTCCTACCTCGCAGGTTCCTAGAGCCCAAGACCGAATGTCTACACTGCAATTAAACAGCTTGTTAGCAAGAGCTCCTTAGCTCGAGTCAGTTGGCACAGGCCAGCCACGGGTTTTTAATTGCAGGGTAGACATACCCCAAGAGGCAAAAGAGGAGCTTTGCTGTTTCCAGCCTTAGAATCTCTTACATGTTGTCCACAATCCTTTAGCAACAGAGAAGGCCCACTGTGTGGCATTGCGGGGTGCGAAATAGCCTCCTAACATGGCGTGGACTCAGCTCTGATTGCACTTCTGTGTATACCTGTAATGCTGATTCTGGCACCTAATTGTAGAGGACTCCAAAAAGCTTGAGTAGTCTGCATAATCATTAGTTTACACCAGCGGTTCCCAAACTTGTTCCACCGCTTGTGCAGGGAACCCCCCTGGCGGGCCGGGCCGGTTTGTTTACCTGCCGCATCCGCAGGTCTGGCTGATCGCGGCTCCCACTGGCCATGGTTCGCTGCTCCAGGCCAATGGGGGCTGCAGGAAGCGGCGTGGGCCGAGGGACATACAGGTCGCCGCTTCCAGCAATTCCCATTGGCCCGGAGCAGTGAACCGTGGCCACTGGGAGCCGCAATCGACCGAACCTGCGGACGCGTCAGGTAAACAAACCAGCCTGGCTTGCCAGGGGCTTTCCCTGCACAAGTGGTGGAACAAGTTTGGGAACCACTGGTGTACACCTTTCTCCAGTCACAATTATCTCTGCCACTGTGGTTGCCTTTGCTGTCCCCCTCTTGTACATTTACGTATGTTACATTCTTCCACTCTGTTACTGCGCAACTGCAGATGCCACTTTGTTTGGTGTGATTTAGAGGCAGTAGCGAATGTTCAGTTATAATTCCCCATTTTAGATATGAAAAATAGTCGGTAATGCTCAACATAAGAGCCTCTCGACAAAGATATATAATTTAAAAATTAACATGAGGAGACATTGGATTTTGAACAAGGGACTCTTTTATTCAAAGGTTAAATCTCTACAAGGTGAGCCAAAAGAATTCCTTGAGTTATTAAGTAAATGCCTCTGCTATATTTCCCAGTTCATTAGCTGTTATAGCCTCTTCCAGTTCAGCTGTGGTCATCCCCAGAATGCTCAAAGGGCACATGCACATGGCACTGTGCTTACGCATTGCTTTTTACTAATGTTAGGAATATCCCTGAATGTTTGACAGAGGCATCTCCGCCACAAACAGTGCAGTCTGAAATCAAATATGCATAGCCAAGACTATGGGTCAAAGAAACTGGGGTTTTTTAGAACCAAAGGTCAAAGTTGAGAGACCTAGGGAAAGTCTCTTGGGAAATTATGCGATTGGTCCCCAACGCATCCTTTTATAACAAAGAAAATAATAATGTTAATGCTTTGCACTTGCATTTGGCCTTTCCTCTCAAAGCATCTTACAAATATACGAGTTATGGATCAGTTCTGCAACACCTTACTCGCATGAATAGTCCTGTGTACCTAGAGGGCCAACTCACATGAGTAAGTGTTTGCAGTATCAAGCGCTGAAGCTTCACAAAACCTGTGAGATAGGTAATTAATCTCCATTTTATGGGGAAACTGAGGCACAAAGAAGTTAAGTCACAAGATGAGACAGTGGTGGAGCTGGGAACATAATCCAGATCTTCTGACTCTCCATCCTGTATTTTAGTGACAAGACTCTTCCTCCTATGTTACTCTAATGCCTTTAGATTCATAGAGCCTGGTGGTTTTTGAGATTTCTAAGTGCTGAGCTGTAATATAGAAAACCACATAGGGAGACCACAGAGTGAGAGGCGGAGGAGAGGAAGAAGAGGGTGCATAACTTTTTGGGAGGTGATATTTTTTAAATGTTCATTCTTTGGTTCACAGTAGTCGGATCTAGCCCATGACTTAGGTGTCTATTGCTGTACTCTACTTAACCCTGGTTCACTCTGGCACCAAGTAGTTATATTTATGGATTGCAAATTTATTGACATTAGACATCTGCATCAGCTTTCACCTGATCAACAGGAGCCTCTGCCACCAAAGGGAATAATTATGGAAGATTTCAACAGCCATGGGAATGCCAAAAAGGTCATTAAATCATATTGGAAAAACAATGTGTTCATACATTTAGTCTTGCCAGTAAATCTTCTGGTTGAGGTCTGGACCACCTAGTGGCAATACTCAAAGAGAGGGGGGACAGAGAGAATCAGGGAGTGGAATTAAATTAAAACTGAATAACACAAAGCTTAGCACAGTGAGATCTTTAATTTGTTACTCTGTGAATCCAGAATAAGCAAAAAAAAACAAAAAACCCTGATGCTTTGACTTTATCTAAGTTAAATCCCCCTGGTACTAAGGGCTTGATTTAATAATCCTGAGTAATGTGTGCACCCCACATTATTCGGTACAATTTGTATGTGGGAGGTAAGAGATACAGAAAACATATGGCAGAAGGAAAACAAATTACAGGTTGTACTTTTACACACAGTTTGGCTATGCTTACTAATCCTGTTGATATTTTTTCAGACTTGAAATATGGATGTAGAAACTTTCACCCTAATCTCCTTGGAAAATCTGAAAGTTTAGTTTTGATTTATAAAATGAGGCCATCCTCATAGTTCATGGGAGCATATGCAATGTTTAAAAATAATATAGGTTTCCTAGATTGTTTAAAACACTTCTACCCCACGAAATAAACTACAGACTTTCCCCACAATCCTCTCCCTGAAGCAAAAGCCTGAGAAAAGAGTCAGGTCTTGCACCATAAACTGATAGTCAACAGAAGAGGGCTCCAGATGACTAGCAGAGGAAGCGAATTGTAGGCCCACTGCTGCCTGCCTAGACATTCAAGCATAGGAGCTTGTGTAACACCGGCAGACCCCGGTTCTTGTCGGGTAGGATCAAACCCTGGGACCTCTGGACTTTAGTGAATGAGCCTCTACCGCATGAGTAAAATTCTCTCTTTCTCTCATCTCAGTGCCACTAGATGGGACAGAACACCACACCCAGGAGGTGTGTGGATTGCACTTGCACCTTGTATAGTCATGTATCCTTGGGCAAAGTGAGGGTAATATAGGTGTAGAACATTACCATTTTGCTGTTGTAGAGTTTATCACTCATTTTACATAGGTGTAAATTATTATACAAGGTGCAAGGAAGAAACAGGTCCTAGCACTATCATATCCCAGCAAGACTCTACTCTTCTGGTCACCCTTAGGGATTGATCCAATGCCCACTAAAGCCAGTGGCAGTCTTCCTAACAGGCTCAGAGGGAGAAAGTTAGTAGCCACCAGTACTCAACCCACATGGAAATTTATAGTTCAATGTCCGTCCCCAGAAATTAAGAGAATTGGTGTAATTTATTCCCAGGGGCTGACTTTGCCAAGCAGACAGGAAGAATTGCACTGGAGAGATGGCAGAGACTGGCATGTGGAAAACTTCCTCTAAACATTGGCTTGAAGCATGAGATGGAGATGGAGGTATGCGCAGAGATAAATATTCCACTGCCAGTCACTAATAGGGCATCTATGTGACTAAGAAATTTTAAGCAACCTGCTTGAGTTGTGATACAAACAGCTGATAATTTTGTGAGCATTCATGAACTAGGACAGAGTGAAATTTTGCTATTTCCAGCTGCATACAGATTTTCATAGCGAAACAGCTGAATCTGCATTAGCCGAGTGCACTTGGGCAATGTTCACTAAACTGAGCCCATCAGAGAATTTTCACCATTTTCTTTGGTCTTCAGTGTGAAAGAAAAGGGTACAAAAAGCATCAGGAAATGAAACAACAGCTTCTGCCTATACAAAATGTGCCTTTTGGGTTTACAAAAAGCATGAGGCAGAACCAATGAGGAACAAACAGTCTCATCTGTGTGCAATACAACTTATAGCTGTGCCTCCTCTGAATAACAGGAAGATGCGATTCCAGAGTTCCCTGGGTTTCCTCTGAATGCCTGATTGGGCCTTCAGTACCCAGCCCTGCTCTTGTACTCCACTATGTACACCTGTGAGAAGTTTAAGCAGAGAAAAATTCCCTGGTGGGATTTCTTCACCCTCTCACTACTCACGAACAAACTCCTAGATAATATTTACTTCCATGGTAAGCAGAGGACAGGGTTACAAAGAATACTTAGCCCTGGAGCGTTTGAAAACTTTCACTTTCTTCTATATCTTAGGGCTGATTCATTCTTGCTCCTATGCTGAGCCTGATACAGGAGTGAGAGTGGAGACACTGCACTTTTACTGACCCTGGTTTGTCCTACCACCCCTTATCAATACAGGAGAGGACAGTCTCCCGGGCTGATCTCAGTTGCCTATCTAAGCCTACCAGGGAAGCCCTTTGCACCAGGCATATTCCTCAAAGAGTGTGTGTGTGTATAACCAGTGCAAAGTGGCTGTGAATTCCCCTTCTTATCAGAGTACCAGGCAGCACTAAAGAAAGAGCAGAAAAATGTCACAAAGACTTACCGCTACACCACTGCTAAGCACATCTGATGCTCTAAGCGAGTTTGAATACTTAGTGCTGGGGAGCAGAATATGAATGCAAAACATAGGAATCCTTCACTTGTAGCAGGAGGCAATGGGTTCAACCATGCATTGAGAGCCTAGCCCTGCACTGGAAGCAGGGCAGAGGCACAATATTCCAACAGGAACTCAGGTAGCCCCAGTATCTCAATCAGGCACAAAAGCCTCTCAAAGCTCCAGGGACCACAGGGAGGACTGTACATGCAGCATGGTCCTTTTAAGAGGGTGTAGCATGTACTATCTGCGCCTAGGGTTGCCAACTTTCTAATTGCAGAAAACCGAACACCCTTGCCTCGCCCCTGCTCTGCCCCTTCCCGAGGCCCCACCCTGCCCCACCTTTCTCTGAGGCCTCGCCCTGCTCAGTTCATCTCCCCTCCCTCAGTCACTTGCTCTCCCCCACCCTTGCTCACTTGCTCATTTTAATCGGACTGGGTCAGGGGGTTGGGGTGAGAGAGAGGGAGAGGGTGAGGGTGAGGGTGAGGGCTGGGGGTGCGGGCTCTGGGGTAGGGCTGGGGATGAGGGGTTGGGGTGCAGGATGGGGCTCCGGGCTGGGGGGTAGGGCTGAGGGGTTCAGCATGTGGGAGGGGGCTCTGGGGTGGGGCAGGGGATGGAGTGCAGGAGGGGGTGAGGGCTCCAGCTGGGGATGTGGGCTCTGGGATGGGGCGAGAGCTGAGGGGTTTGGGCTGCAGAAGAGGGCTCAGGGTTGGGATCGGGGGGGGGGATGAGTGCTCCAGGAGTTTGGGTGCAGGAGGGGATTCCAAGCTGGGCCAGGGGGTTGGGGTGTGGAAGGGTGTTCAGGGTGCAGGCTCCTGGATGGAGTTTGGGTGCAGGAGGGGGCTCAGGGTTGGGGTGCGGGAGGGGGTGAGGGGTGCAGGCTCTGGGTGGCGCTTACCTCAAGCGGTTCCCAGAAGTAGTCGGCATATCCCTCCAGCTCCTAGGTGCAGGGGCGGCCAGGGCCAGGGGACTTTGGGCGTTGACCCATCTGCAGGCACCGCCCCCACAGCTCCCATTGGCTGTGGTTCCCGGCCAATGGGAGCTGCGGAGCCGGCGCTCAGGGCAGCGCTTGCACCATGGGCAGGGGAAGCACACAGAGTCCCCCTGGCTGTACCTGCGCCTAGCAGCTGGAGTGTTTCCGGGAGCCACACAGAGCCGGCCGCTGTGGCCAACCAGACTTTTGAGCCGCCAGGGTCCCTTTTTGAACAGTTGTTCAGGTTGAAAACCGGACACCTGGCAACCCTATCTGTGCCTGGTTCAGGGATGGGGGGAGGAAGAAGAGAACCAGCTCTGAGGGCTAGTGTGGAGGGTCATGGCCTAATTCCTTTCTTCCCTTTAGACAGGCTAAGCTCATTCAGTCCTTTAGTGCAGCTATTGCTTAGGGGGGGGGGGGGGTGCAGAAGGGGAGAGATAAGAGCGCAAGGAGGCCTCAGCCCACCTTTATAATCCCCTGATCAGAAGCCACAACTGCAGTCACAGTACAAGATGCAACTAGAGAAACAGGTACTGTCCTGCCCTGAACTCCTCCTTCTCCCCAGCACACCACCCCCCCCAGCGTCAGGCCCAACCTGCTGTATGCAGCAAGGCAGAGGGCAAGCTCCCTTTCTTGGCCAGAGGAGAAACATGTGGACAAAGGGAAGGAGCATTTGCCATTGTATAGATTGCTTTATTGCTTGATCTTATGTAGCTGCCCTAGAAGGATGGTGTGAAAGAAAATGGCCATGTTAAACACACTCCAACTACCCCCTTCGCTTCCTCCCTTCTGCCTTCAAAAATGTCAATGCTGCACCTTCCACTTTCTTTAACAATGTTTATCATTGTTCTTTGATTGTCTAGGACAACAAATGGTTAGAAATGAGCATATATCACCAGGACCTCGCTGCTCGCCCCTTCTCCCAAGCAGTGTCATAAAAACATACAAATTCACATTAATAATGAAGTACATTTCCCCGACAAGCCGCTGTGTATCTCAGGGAGAGCAGGCGAGGTGGCACTTGCTGCAGAGTTTCCTATTAAAGATTAGAGCAAAACCTCATAAATCTGGTGAGGGGCCAAAGCACATGTTAGGGTTGTCTCCCTCTTAATGGAACCTTAACTGAACTGAACAAACATAATATATTCAGTTTATTCATTGGAATAAGACAATCCTCTCCCTTCCCTCTCCCCAGTTCTGGGTTTATTCACCCCTTGAAGAAGCGGTGGTGTTGCATATAGTTTAGTGCAGTGTTTCCCAAACTTGGGATGCCGCTTGTGTAGGGAAAGCTCCTGGCAGGCCAGGCCAGTTTGTGTACCTGCCGCGTCTGCAGGTCTGGCTGATCGCGGCTCCCGCTGGCTGTGGTTCGCCGCTCCAGGCCAATGGGAGCTGCTGGAAGCGGCGGCCAGTACGTCCCTCAGCCTGCGCCCCTTCCAGCAGCTCCCTTTGGCCTGGAGTGGCGAACCACAGACAGTGGGAGCCGCTGTCGGCTGGACCTGCGGACGCGGCAGGTACACAAACCCGCCCACCAGGGGCTTTCCCTACACAAGCGGCGTCCCAAGTTTGGGAAACACTGGTTTAGTGGAAATGTGAAAATTGCCTTGGAGGAGCCAGTTATTTTCAAACCCCACACACCTCCTTTCCCCCATAGGAAGGCTCCCAACCCCACAACTGTTCCCCCCCACCTCTGATGTGCCCTGCCTCTCCTCTGTTCCCTCCCCCAGCTGCCCCAGACACCCGCTGTATCCAGCTCCTGCAGAGGTGGTTCAGACCTGGTGATGTGCCTCATCATCTGGTCCCCTTTGCCACGTTGCATGCGGGAGGGCTCATGCCTGCTCTACAGTTCCTTTGTGCCAGTCTACCTGGCATAAAGGGGCTGCGGATTAATCTTTGCAGAGATTCATCAGGCCCATAGTGTATATTATCAATACACTTCCAGGCTGTGTACTTTGGCACCTGGAGATGGGAAAAGCAAGCAGAGGGGTACTGTACACAAAGGTGCTCTGAGCACATCCCTAGGAAACTTGAAAATGCTACAGCCCTGGCTTTTAATGGGGCTAAAGTTGAGCACTTATGATCTGCACACGCAAAACCAGAGATTTCTGTATGAAAGGAAGCAGATGTGCATAGCTGGAGGCAGATAAATGAGAGCTTGTACAGTGTTTTGGAGATAAAAATATCCAATAGAGGAGAGAGACATGGGCTCAAGCCACAAAACTGGGATCCAGCCTTCAAGCCAGGTTTCCAACCCCCAGTAAAAGGACATATGGATTCAAGATTTGGATTGGCCCAGGATAGAGAGGGGCCATTTACAAAATTTGGATCAGGATTGTATTTCAAGCGATCCCAAAGTTTGGAATTGTTCAGATCGTGGTTTTTGGTTCAGGTCCATCACTAGTACTAGGAATTTAGAATCAAATAATATTGTTTTCTTAACATGCAAAACTCCTACTGACTTCACTGAGCGTTATGGGGGCCAAAGGGCTAAAAGGTTTTGCTTCGAGTATATTCTTTGTTCTTTTTCTCATTTGAAAAAGGAAAAACCCTATTAACTAAGTGGAACCTATGTCCAGAACTGGTAATTAGAAAATGTCCCACCCCCACCCACTGGGAGAAATTTTCAACTTTTCATAAAAACCCCAACATATTTTGGTCAAAAACTGAAATATTTCAATTTTGAAATGTCACTGCTGTGCCTCATGGGAGTTGTCGTTTGGATCCCTCATGTGGTCATTCTTCTCCATAGGCCAGGGTCCCTGGTTAGACTGCATCTCCCATGATGTACTATGGTTAGGGTGACCAGACAGCAAGTGTGAAAAATCGGGACAGGTGGTGGGGAGTAAGAGAAGTCTATATAAGAAAAATACCCCAAAATCGGGACTGTCCCTATAAAATCGGGACATCTGGTCACCCTAACTATGGTATTACTCTCTTAATAAGGGGAGGTGATGCATTATGGGAGTTGCATGATCACAGTGCATCATGGGAGACAAAGTCAGACTGGAAAGCCTAGTCCATAGAAAAGTCTAGGGACATGAGACAATTGAATACAACTCCTATGAAGTACTACAGCAGCATTTCCAAATTGAAATATTTTGTTTTTCATCTGAAAACTGACAGGTATTTGGTTTTTCAATTAAAAGTAAACATTTTCCATGGAAAGCAGCACATTTTGTGAAACAAATAGTTCTGTTGGAAACCCAATTTTCTGTCAATATGTTAATTTTTGACAGAACGTTTTCAACCAGCACCACCTATTTCCTCTGTTAAACGGAACTCACACTGTTCACTTAAGGGCACGTTGTGTCTGACTCTTGAATTGTTGCACAAGGGAGGTGAAAAAGGAAAGAACCTTTCTGTCCTTTTTAAACCCCCGCCCCCTTTTCAGGGGCCAGGATCAACTGCAGTCCCTGCTAGTGCTCCCACAGCACAACACACACCAACAGAGGCCAGATGGAGTGGGTACGAACTTATCCCTGGGCTCTTTCAAGGATTTGTGGCTTTGCTCACCACCGCTCCCCCACACACACACTCAGTGCTGTGTCTTAACGGCACAATCTAGCCCCCGGTCAGAGCCTGCCAGCCCTGAATTACTGCCTTTTCCTTCATGTTAAACTCTTAAAAACAGACATTGCCACAGATATCAACCTGGGTCTCTATAAAATATCCCTGCGCAGTGCATTGCTTGTTGTCCATCATTGCTATGTGACAAAATGACACAAAACACAAAAGGCCTGATTCAGATCTCACCGACAATAGAGTAAATCAGGTGCAACCCCACTATGGTGGAAAACCAATGTAAAGGCCTGCTCCTGCATCAGGATCAGTTGGTGTGGACCCCTGTGCAAAGTTCCAATAAAGCCACAGCAAAGATGCAAGGATCCATGCAAGCAGGTCTGATGCAGGATCGGGGCCACAATAATGTCAGAATTAGGCCCTCAGTGCACAGCTGACTAATAATTACTTTTGTATTCATTATGCCAATAAAAAGTGAGAATCGTCTCTTTTCTTGCTATGAAGTCACATACATAATTTTTCTGATTTTTCATTCGTGTTCCATCGCATTTGCACAGAGCGCTCACCCTGCTAATTAAATTATTTTTATTGAAAGGTGCTTTAGAGGGCCGGGTACTCCTTATGTCCTTTCCCTTTGTTATTGATCTTTGCTATGTGGCAAGGTGTAAGGTGTAAAAAAAAGATTCAGGTGCTTTTCCTGTGCAATTTTGTTGGGTAAAAACGTGCTGCTATAGATCATGAAGGCTGTAACATTTAATGATATCAGACAGGGCAAACAAAAGGCAATATTTTGATACCCTTATGGATACTGAATGTTTGAGGCCGTATTCAAGGTCAGTAAGATCTGGCCCAAGTATTTAAGTGGTGTCTCTTCTTTGCTGAACACAAAATATTTGATTGTTGGGATAGGGACTGAGATTTATGGCAGCAGTTACTTAGCTTTAGGCCAGGGACTGTCATTTACTATATGTCTGTACTGCATCTAGCACAATGGAGGCTGAGCGGGTTAGTCTCTAGATACTAGTGCAAATAGAAATGTTAAGTCATCATAACTGATCTTATTAGTAACATTGTCCTTGTTCATAACAATCAAATAAATCTACATTAAGAGATCTTAAAACATTGGGTCTGACCCTGCTCTCACAAAGTCAATAACAAAACTTGCATTGATTTTAAAAGGATCACAATAGGGGCCTATCACAAGGTCTGACCCTGCATTGAAGTAAATGGAAGTTTGCTCAGTTTCACAATTGCAGTAGGATCAGGCCCCTCATTTGTGTTGCGCCTTCTCTATCTATCGCTAATGATTTTTTAACTAATGGAACCCTCCATTAGTTTTGATGGCGACTTCTGCTTACAAACTGATGGTATGACATGGCAAACTGTGCCCCAATATTCTCATATTCGCTTATTACACCTTTCTGGCATTTGTTATTGGTGTGTGCAGGATGAAGAGAAAGCTACATTCTCTCTAAACCCCAAACTCAGACACCTGGCTTGGGCAGCTCCCTTATCCCATGTAACACTGACATTAGCTGTAATAGCCGAACATGTTATGTAGTGAAACTCCTGCCGTTTCAGAGGAGAGATGAGAAAATAAAATCCACAAAAAGAAAAAAAAATCTTCTATTTTGGTATACTTAACACATACAGTTATCTTCGTGTCCTATATATCATTTAACAAATTGCTTTGCAATTCTTACAGGGCGTGGTATAATGACTGATTTAAAATCACTGCATTGCTTAAACTGCATTGTTCTTCATCAAGTGGAGTCATTTTTATGTGACGTGTCAAGCTCTCTAACAAATAACTGCTGCCAGACAAATCAAGTTCCTCATCTTAAAGCTACGGCTAAATAGTTTATAGCTTTAATCTGCTCACTGAGGTGTGCAGTCTATGACAGTAATTATAAATGCAAGGAGAAATTATAGCTGAATGCTTTAACTGCATTAGGAGCCATTTGATGAACAATCATGATTGCCTGCTCATTTTCAACAATAGAGGGCAAGTTAGTGTCAGTGCATTAGAGGATTTTCAGTTCTGCTCTGCTCTTTCTTCCATTTACCACAGAACGTCAGTTGTCTGCTATAAAATAGAAAAAAGCACCGTAGAAGCTTTAAACTTGATGGTTTAAAAAAAAAAAAAAGACAAAGGAGGAAATAGAAAAACTGTTTATCATTATGACTCATTTTTTGTTTTGCAGCAACCTTACTTTCAAATTAGTTCATTTTAGGTAGCTGCGTGTTTACTTACCAGGGACTTTGGAAGAGAAATCTCCCCACAATGAGCTTGGTAGATTTAAATCTATAATGACTAATTTTTTTAAAAAAAGTTTTAAATAAGATCATAAGATTCTCTAATACTGACTAGTTTGTAGCCACTGTCACTGTCTGAATGTAAAGCTAGAGATGTGTACATGTGTACACACACATGCACACACACACTTCCTGGAGAAAAAAAGTATTTTTAATTTAGCTGAAGAATTGAGCAAATATATTTTAAAGTTATAAATCCGTGTACAAATTTGAAGCAACACTCCCTGATGTACATGGGCTTTCAAACGAAGAACAAAAAATTTGCAGCTGTTTAAATGAAAAGATGATACTGACATAAGAATTTTGTAAATTAAAAATAATGCCACATTATATTACCAAACCTATTGCAGTCTGGAGAGGTAAAAAAAACATCCCACAATGGAGATGAATATATAGCAGATATATACACCTGCATTTACATTTAATAGGAATTTATCACAAATCACTGAAACAGCCTCACTGATGTCTTTAAAAAAATACCACAGACGCAATGTATTAATGCTTTTCTGGTAGTAATGATCTGACTGGCAATTTATTTCTTTATATTTTTTTAATGATATTTACTCTATTTTCTAAATAAGAATTTAAATGGTAAGTTTCATTTTCAAGATGGGTGATATTTTATACGTTTCTGTAGTTTGGAGAATTTCTTTCCACTGTTTTACTTGCATTTTTAGTTACTTATATTTTGTTTAGCTCTGATTTTGATGCAACATTTAGTTAACCAATTAATATATTTATGCATTTTAAGTGTCTCAATATGCTTTATATTTATTTTCTCTAAATACTTTGCACTTTTAAATGACTGTATATATTAAATACATGAATTTCTGCTGGCATATTCCTTGAACAGTATTGTATGCTCCATAATTAGGAGATATATTGAACTTTTACCATGCCATTTTTAAGATAAGGAAGCTTTGAAAATCCCTGTGATGTATCCTAGTCTTCTTGCAGAGATCAGGAAACAAAGCCATATGGATAAACTCCAGGAATAACGTTTTTAGCCTAGTCAGAAGAACTTAGGCAAGTTTAGAGCTCAAAAATTGTAATAAAATCTATCCAATGTCATCCAAAATACCCCATCATTTCACACAATTTGTCCTATCATGCATACCAACTAAAATTATAGTTCCAGATAACAGTGCTATCACTCTGTCAGTGCACTTTAAATATATGCCTTTGAAGGTACTGCCTGCATGCTGATATAAATTAGAAATATCTGGGTATTAAGGGGGTGACAATTTTGGGGTACTCAAAGACTTGAGGGACAGTGCCTTGGTTTATAGCCATACATCACCTGGGTAATGCCAGAAACATGTCAATTTGGGGTGTTGCTACTCAGAACCCACTTTTTTTTCTGGGCATCTTTGGAAAATGTGTTTATATGCTGCCCATTCCCCAAATCTCTAAAGGACAGCAATGTGCATACAAAGTTGGGTGTTTAACAAGAACAGTGCTTTTAAAAACCCAAATCTGAAACATTTGTCAGGTATTAAGCCACGAAGAGGCCAAAAATAACTGCTATATTCATATATTTGGCAGATAGCTTTTGTTTGATAGTACCCAAATTACTGGTTTGCCTGCACAGCTCTAGTATAGAAACTGCAAATGTCAAAGTCTTTATAGATGCTAACAGGTGGGGAAAAAAGTCTGTTCATTTCCTTCCTCCTCCCCAACCTCTTTTCATTTTGTGATATTTTGGCAGGTACATTCAATTTTGAATTGTTATAAAACCACAAGGTGGAAAATCAGTTATTATCAGATAAACAAAGAACATTTATTCGTCCTTTTGTTTTACACGGGGTACTAATGTTGGGTGAACAATGCAAAAAATTCCCCATTAATATTAGGTACAATTTTTAAAGTAATTAACTCACTTTGACAGTGCTCACACCCCTTTTGCATTTTGCTTTCAAAAGACAGAGCTTTGTTATATAAAATATTAAGAAAGAGTAAATCTACCCCTGTGCCAAGAGCCAGCACAAGACCTATACAAGACTTAAGACTCATTACATATGAGTAGTGATGGCTGTGTTGTACTGTAATAGCTTCCCATAGCACCTATCCCAAAATTACCCTTTGATTACTGGTTTAAACAATAGCTTCTTTAATGGGATAGAAGTGATGTATAGGCCTTGTTTGGGGAAATCTTAAAGTTGCATGAACATTTGCAGCAAGCAAATTTTAAATCTTCTTACAAAAGTGGATCCATTCCCAAAGCACATGCACCCTCCACTAGTCAGAGAATAGCCACCGTACCATGTGACTTACGTGACAAATCACAAGTAACACAGCTTGAATTTTGAATGTTCATTATCAGTCCATAAGATACAAATTTCAAAAAGATATTCATCCAGGAAACTCAAATAATGAATACGTTGGAGGAAATTTGAACTTGCCTGTGGATATTCTGCCAGCAAAAAAAAAAAAAAAGGTGGTGGAGGGGTAAATTTACTGAAGAAATTATTTGTTGAAAATTAATCACACAAAGCCCTCTTGGTTATAAATCCTTCAGAATTGAAAACATCTATTTGGACTTGCAGCTGATGTGCTTCCTATTCATTTACATCAAGAAATGTCAGGTTTGGGAGTTAAGTAAAATTAAAAATGCTATAAATTATGCATCAGCTAAATACAATCTTACACATCGTAAACATTGGCTGTGACTGCACTCACAGTTATACACCTTCTTCGACAGAGAAAATAACAGTAAAAACAGTATCCAGAAAGCTGTGGTTTTGTGAAAAGTTAAGCTTGTGACAAAAGCCATTGATTCTCTCAATTAAGAAGCAAAAAACAGCCCCATATTTTGGCATTGATCTGCACCGAAAACTTTCGCTGAAGTCAAACAGGGGAAGGAGTACTGACTGAGCGCTGGGACTGCACTGATACTATGAGACAAAGTGTAAATATGATGCATTCAAGAATAAAGAAAAGAATGGATAGGAACGCAAGAGGAAGGAAGGTTACTCAAAACAACTCAAAGGAGACCACTGGTATAAGTGGTAAGGGACGCTATTAAAATGTGGTGCAATACAACACTGATCATCCAAATGTTATTGGTGGAAAAACCAAGATTTTAGATAAGCAAAAGCATTTTCAATGTCATTAATAGACTATGGGGGACATGAGCCTTTTGGGATAATGGACTGTTTTGGATAATTGAGGTTTTGCTAATCAAGATTATATTGTCTTTTTCTCCCCCTCAAATAAATATTTGATGCTACATTAGTACTGGAGGGGAGAGGGATAAATAATTCCTTGCAACTATGAGGGAAAATGCAGAAAAACAGGCTACCATTAGTGGAAACGACATTGAAAACTGAAGAGTAGTCATTTATTTGCTCTACTCCACACTAACCTGCATAGGAGATGAACTAAAAATAATTCTTAGAAACAGGAAAATATGAGATGTGAAAAGTGGGGACACAGTTTTGTTAAAAATATTATAAAGAAGCAACTTTTCAATTCAGGCCATGATAGTGATCCATTTATGAAGCTTTGTTCTTCAATGCAATGTAAAATGGACTGGGTATCTAAACTGATAAATGCAGCAGCATATTTTCAATTTTATAATGTATTCTACTTTTAAGAAATGCTTTAAGAAATCTCCTTACAATCATGACATTAAAACTCACTGTGGAGCTGATGCATGCATACCTTAAAAGTTATTCTTCATCCACTTCTGCTACAAACTGTGAATGGTGTTCTGGTGACTTGCTGTGTGTTTTGCTTAGGTGAAGTTTTACTGCATGTTTGCTTGCAAATGTCCGACAACACAACTTACATTTGAACTTAGAGTCTGTATCCTCTTCCCCAGTTATTGTTTCAGGTGATCTTTGAACTGAAACTCTGGAGATTTCTTGTTCTACCTTGGTTTGCTGTTCCACAGCCAGTCTGTTCATGTCTTTCATTTGGAAACCTAGATGGGATTCTAAGTGACTAATATAAGTAGATGGGGTTCTAAACTGAGATGCACAGTCACTGCAATAAAAGATTGGGTGTCCTTTGTCCATGTTTTTCAAAAACTTTGTTCCTCCAGTTTTCCTAAGTTGGTATTTGACATTCGCTAACCAATGGCTGATGGTGGTCATTGACAGTCCAGTAAATTTAGAAATCTGCATGCGTTCTTGAGGGCCTAGGTCTGATAATAAATATTTACCTTCTGACGTTTGGAAAAGACTGGAAGCAAACTGAGCTTGCAAAATCAGGAGATGCTGAGGGTTCCAGTTTGATTGCCTGCCCTTTCTTTTATGCAGAGTGGAGACTTCTGTTGAGACATCTTCGAAACGTCGGACATCCATTTCCAATTTCATTGATGGGATCCTAGAAGATACAGCAGGTTTTGGTGTAGTAGCTTTAGGAAGCACTTTGACCATGTCAGCAATGTCAGACAGAGCATGTTTCTGAGGAGGGGAAGTACAAGATTGTGCTTGAGCTGACTCGGCTTTCTTGCTTTTGGATTTGGTCAGATCTATCGGTTGATCGTTGTTTTCAAACAAATAACGCCTGGAAATGCTTGCAGGCTTTGGTGGGGTGGGAGCAGGAGATAAAACGGGTTTCTCCAACATATTTAAGTTAGGTTTGTGGAACATAGAAATTGTGCTCGAGCTGGGGCTGGAGTTGGACTGGGGCCGTAAAGGCTCAGTGGCTTTGCCCAAGTGATTATTCAATACAGATTGCAGGGCACTAAGTGGATTCACACAAGGCAAGTCAGAAGAATGGTTTGTGGCAACACAACCATTGCTGAGAGAAGCTGCTATTGACTCCTTGGGTTTTGTTTTTTCTTTCTCACCATCTTCTTTTGGTTTATCCTCCTCCTTCAAGGGACATGCCTCTGTCTTTTTTGGCTCTACAGGGGCCTCAGATTTGGGGAGAGATCCCCCTTCATTCTGACAGAGTGGCGCAGCTTCAGCTTGGATGCCCTCTTTAGTGTAGTCCTTTTGTATGACTTCTTTGTCATCAGTTTCCTTCTTCACTCGAGTGCACTGGGCCACATTTGCTGAGCTGGGAACCAGAGGCATAACTTTCCACTTTGGAGCAATGGGTCTCAATTTATTGGTAATTGTGGGCCTGATTTGCAGTACTTGGGAACCCACTGGTAAGGAAGGCTTTGCTCCTTCTGAGAGCTGATAGGCTGCATGGATACTAGGATATGCACTCCAGCTAGGAGCTCCATTTTGAGCTTTATTGATGGCTGTGGTGACAGTGTTTTCCAAAGACTTTAAAATATCACCACCACCTTTTGAACCATCTTCTAAATCTTCCTCCCTAAGATACTGGTATTTCATTGTAGGATCCAATGGTTTCTGAAGCGTATCTTCATACTCTTCAGTTTTTACCACTTTCTCATCTTTGTTTGTATCATCAGGTTTATCTTTTTTACTCTCTTTCTTTAGCTCCAATGCAGGAGTTATACCATCTGAAGATGCATTGCTGGATTGTTTTGAAACCTGGGTGTCATTGGCTGGTGCCTCAGACAGCGACTGCATTTTCTCCACAGCCAAGGGATCTAGTACTAGTTGTTTTCCTTTCTTTGAAGCTGAACTTGTGACTTTCAAGAAGTGACCAGTGACCATCATATGAGTGGTGAGTTGTTGCAAGGTGTCATGTGAACTTCCACATTCCATACACTTCAAAATCTGGGATTTACAGGCCTCAAACTGCCATGTGTAGCTGGCTCCATTTTGGTAGCCATAGCGGTTGTTAGATGACAACTGCAGGTTTGCATTCTTCTGAGGCGAAAAGGTATCTGCAAAAGATCCTGTTGTAGAATCTGGGGAACAAGGTCTGTTAACATCAAACACACGTTTCTTTGCTGGAGTGACCATTTTTGAAGAAATGGTAGGTACCGGCTCCTTCAAAGGCACTTTTTGGTAATGTTTTGTTTTTATCATATGAACGCTCAGATCTTGAAGGGAATCAAAAGAGTCACCGCAGAACATGCACTTTAGAACTTTTTGTGCATCTTCCTTGTCCATGTCCTGAAAGGCCCTTTTCCGGGGCTTTGAGTAGCTAGTAGGTCTGTGCTTGTCCTTTTTACGGTTATCATCTTGGTAATGACCAGTTTCATTCATGTGGACTGTTAGCTCTACCAAAGTGTCATAGGCAGCACTGCATTGCCTGCACCTAAACCTGCTAGCACCCGTGAATACAGTTCCGCACATTTTGCTGCTTTGTCTGTACAGCTGGACTGAACTGAAAAGATTTGGTTTGGAGACTGGTCTGGAAGGTAAACTCTGTTGTAAGCTTTTTGACAATGCATCTTGGTGCCAATCAAAGTCACTTTTGTTACCTCCATTTCTATTGTCACAGCCCCTTCTCTCAGAGTTAGACAACTTGAGACCCAGTCCTAAGCCCGTCCAATAAGAGTCTGACAGTATGTTAGCATAGACTGCTGTCATTTTATCCATGCAATCATGTGCTTCATTCTGAGATTTGGGGCGGGCATTGGTTTTCAGATCCTGCACCTCTCTAGAGCAAATGCTTTTAGTATCTGCCACCTGGTCACTAGCATCACTTAACAGGGACTCATTTTCCGCATCCTGATTAGATACATGACTTACTGGAGAATTCTGGTAGCTAAAGCTTCCTTTCTGCTCAGGACCCACTTCATGTTCTTCATCCGTGCCAGTATCATTGCTGCCCTGAAGTTGAGCTGTTGAATTACTGTCATCATCGTCCTCTTCCTCCTCCTTTATGTCTTCCTCTTGGACGTAACCTGAAATGTAACATCAATATATGAAATAACATGTTAATAACACTGCAGTTTGATTTCTCTAGTTGCGCTATGTGCTTTTGCTACTGGACTTCATTTTAATCTACAACTTTATTGTCTGTTAGTCCTGGAAGTGAAAAAAGTCAAATGATGTCTTTTTGTAGAGCTTGCTGCTATTTATTAGATGATCGTAATTCTTTATAACTGCCAGAGATTCTGAGTTAATAATTTTCCTGTCGTGGGAGTATAATTCTAACTGTCCTGTAATGGGGCATTTGGAAAATTCATATGTGAGAACTTTAAGTTCATATGAAAAGTCTCAATTCTATGAATTTGTTATTAGACCCAAGGAAAAGGAGAGAGAGAGAGAGAGAGAGAGAGAATTGGCAAGGAATAGAAGAAAAGTAACTTCTCTAATCTTCCTGGTTGATAGAATTATCTAGGAACAGAAATCTTTTGCCATTTGATCACCTTAAAAAAGCATTTCAGAATGTGCGCAAATAACTGATATTTCAAATTATTACACTTGAAACAATTAATAGGTTCAACTGAAACCTGTTTGTAAATGCACTGTATTCCATCAAAGCAAATTGTCATTTGATAAAAGAAATATTCTAGGGCAGAAGCCTGAGGCCTTGGCTACACTCGGGACTTCCCAGTGCTGCTGTGGCAGCGCTGCCGTGGCAGTGCTGTGAAGTGCGAGTGTAGTCGCACCGCTTTATGGAATTCACCTCTCTGAGGGGAGTAGCTTGCAGCGTTGCAGGCTCTGATTACACTGGCGCTTTACAGCGCTGCACTCGCTGCACTCAGGGGAGGGGGGGGGCGTTTTCACACCCCTGAGCGCAGCAAGTTGCTGCGCTGTACAGCGCTGGTGTAGCCAAGGCCTCAGTAAGCTATGGAAGGATATTCTAGGATATGGCTGACATAGACTGATATTAACTATAAAACTAAAAAACTAATGCAAGTCCAGAGTGGTTTTATTTGACAAATGAACTATTTTAATTAATAAGAGAAACTTGATATTGGTAGAGCTACAAATTTTAAAATTAATTAAGGAATTCAGTTATTTTTTCTTGTGGCACTAAATCAGGACTAATTCCGCTGAAGTAAATGGAGCTAAACTGGTATGAAATTGATGCAAGGGAAAGGAGAATCAGGCTTAGGGAGAAACTCTGGCCCCACTGAAATCAATGGCAAAACTCCCCTTGACTCAACAATGCCAGGATTTCATCCTTGGACTCAATGGGGAGAGAATCTAGGAGGAAAGGAGTACTACAAACATTTTCCTATTAATAGCCACCCTACATTTTTAATTAATCTGCTTTGGCAGTACTCATACCCCTGCTGTTTACCCTGTAACTGGAAATTCAAACAATCAACTTTTACTGATACAAACGTTCAAGAAAACCAATCTTTAAATTCACAGGCACAAGCCTTCATGCATAACACACTCCTCTGCTCATTCAATCAGGAAACACAAACAATGTTGCCAACTGGAATGATTTCACTGTGAGCCTTGTGATATTTGGTGTTTCTCTTAGCGACCAACTCATGGAATCATGTGATTATGTAATAATCAAAGCTGTAGTTAAAAAAAAGATTTAGTCCTCATGATGGTTGAGAAAAGTTTGAAAAACATGATTCTTAAAGGCTCAAAAACTGAAAGGCAAATGAAAAGAGCCAATATTTATTATATATTTAAAATCCCATGACTTTTAAGCCAATCTCATGGCTTTTAGGGGGCCCTCACCCATGATTTCTGAACACCTGACACTGGCATTACTACATAAATGATGCCACTTTGATCAATCAATAGAGCTAGTCAGAAAATTCGGAAAGATTCAAAATGTTGACAAAAATATAGACAAAACTTTCTGTAAACTATTTTTCAGAAATTTCAATTTAATTCAATGTTTCAACCTGCTCTACCAATCAAAGTTGAACAACACAGCTGAGATTCAGAATCACACACTGAATATCTTACAGTAACAAAGAAATGTTTGCAATCAATCCATAGAGGAAAAATATTAAAAAACAGTTTGCTGAATAAACCTGAATTACAAGTAAGTTAGAAGAAGCTCTGATCTACTCATGGATATTCCATGAATAGAAAAAGAGGCTAAATTCATTGGATACATTCTTTGTTGCCAATTATTCGCTAAATTCTAGGAAGAATACTGATTACATCATTCTTCTAGCTCTCTTTGGCTGATTGTGTGGGGATGTGATACTAGAGAGCTTCTCAAACGGTGGTAAAGATAACAGCAGTAACTATGAATGAATGAAGGTGTGCCATGTATAATGTGATAAAACAACAATACTACATATCATAATGATAATACTGTGCATGTGAATGGGTGCCTTCAACTAAGGATTACAAAATGCTTGTCAAACATTAAATAAATAAGCCTCTCAATGTCTCTGTGAGGAACAGAATATATTATTACCCCATTTGCAGATGGGTAAACTGAGGCACCGGCAGGTTAATTGATTTGTTCAGGGACAGGCAGCAAGTCAAACGCAGATCTGGGATTCGAATCCAGGTGTTTCAACTCCTAGCCCTGTCCTCTAGTAACTAGATGATGTTCGTCATGACCTCCCTTATGAATGTGTGCAGGGAGGCGAGCGCTACTACACATCATGAATAGTAACCTTGTTAAACAACCAGCATGAACTGATGAGCAGGGCTGACATTGTTCTTCTGGTGTCAGAGATACTGTATAGTTTAGGTAGCAACATTGGACTCCTGCCAATGTGTATCACAGTGCCATGCATATTGTAATGAGCAAAACAAAAATAAAGAGGGACGTGAATGAAGGAATCAGAAGAAATGCACTTAGCCACTGAGTTCACAGTTCCAGGTTGGAGTTGAGTTGATTCCTCCTTTTTATATGAACTAGTTGAATACCATTAACCCCATTTTTCATGAAAAAGGGAATTTTTTCTTTGGAAGGTAAGTACTGTACTCGTTCTTTCACAATATTATCTGTCCTTCTACATAGATTTACTAGGAGAAGCAAAACTACCAAACAGCTGCACCTCCCATCCCCGCACAATACAGCTAAAATTTGCTGCTTAATTAGGCCTTGACATGTTTACTATAACCTTTACAGAAGAATAACTCGTCCTGAGAAGTCCTCTTTTTTCCTTTTCCTTTTTCTTTCTTTCTTTGTCTGCATAATACACAGACAATCTAATGAAAACAATATGGTAACTTATGAGAAGGCACCATCAAAAATTCACAAAAGCATCAGTCAAGTCCATTTTTAATAATGGTTAAGGATTCTGGGCAGCTTTAAAAACACAGCTTAATATTATACATTTAAACCATTCACTTTGCTTAAATGATTTCATTTGCTGTGGGCATTTCGTGTAGATAGTGAAGGCCTCTTGAATGCAGGCAGCCTGGGTGTATAATGAATGCGTATTCATCTACCAATGATTATTTTAGTAAGGTTTCACCATATATAAAGCTTTGCATAAACTGATACAAAGCAGATTAATTCATTTAAATGCTTATTTAACAGAAGCAACAGTCACGATGTTTTAGAAAGATATTTTGATTCTCTTTCTACCATATTTACTTAAGTGGACTTCACTACTAAACACATTCACACATAATTATTTTACTCTCACACACACAGTGGTGATATACATGTAGTAAACTGAAGAACCATGTGATAAACTGTATTTACCAGGAACTGTTGCTTACTTCACCTTCACTCTTCCCACTATTCTTTTTTCCGTGGACTTATGCTAATATTCTAAACTTCTGAGAAGTTCAACCAGCTGTCCTTTATCTGCCTGCTAGATAAACATTCCTTCTTCCCTCCCAGCAGTGAAATTACTCCACCATAATTAAACCAGCACCAAAGTTAAATTAGTCACATCGAAGATGTAAAATGGGCAATATACAATCCTGAACTAGTGCAAGGTTAAAGTCCACTATCTTGCAGTGCAGAGTAAAAACAGAAACTTTATAATTATGGATGGAGGTGACTCCGGGCTTCCCAAGTGGAAAAGTAGCATTTCCTTTTAGTCCTGGTAGATCCCAAGATATTGGATCTTAAAAATTATGACATTGTTATGGGTAGAAAAGGTGATTTAGGTAATTGTGAGAAATTTCTAAACTTTTATTGCTCTAATTTTTTCTTCTCCATTTGAATCCTATACAGTTGGATTTATAGTAACTAAAGCAGCCTGGCTAAAAGGGGTGTAGAAAACAGCACTGTGTTTTGTTTGTTTTGGGGTTTTTTAGATCGATAGTATTTCTTTGAAAGCAGAGTAATTATTCCAGAATAAAGACACTTTTATTCCAGAACAGAGTGTCCACATGGGGGAGTTATACTGGCATAGATAAAATAGAATAATTTTCCCATTTAGACAAGCCCTCAGTCTAGTGTCATTTTGGCACTTGCACTTCTGGCTGGACCCTGGAAGTGCAAAGGCTTTGTGAAAACCATGAAAAGGATGAGGGGTGGGGGGAGAAAGAGGGAAGAAAGAAAAATGCACTTTTTGATTCTCCAAATAAAATAAAATGGTTTGGGTTTACTTTGACCTTTGGATGAAGATTTGTGCAAGGCTGTCCGTTTAAACAGGTTTGTCCTTCTCTATTTACAAACTGATACCCTTAAAATCAACAAATATACTCCACATGTAGTGTCCAATAGCCACTTTCAGTGTAGATGCTAGCATCATACAAAGGACCAATATTAGAGAAATGGGCACTGTTAGTGCACCTGCAAAAATTAACATGCATTGTTGTAGCCCCAAAAACCCACATACAACTATCTTGAAACTTTGATCCTTATAGTACAGCCAACACTGGGCCAAATTTACACTTAGTTAATTCTGCTGAATTTAAGTCCCTTACACCCACTCACTAACATGTAACTTGGGTCACATTATACATCACCTCTGAACTTGGACCAGTAGGGTTTGAACATATATACAGATTTAAATTATATTGAATTTTTACTGTTAATTTTTCTACCAGAGAATACTATTTTCAATCAAATTTGCTCTCTTTTTCCACATACAGAAACATTTCTTAAATATATACATGTTTCTTTCCAAGACTGGAAAATTTTTTTTTTGCCAAGAAAAGGGACAGTGAATCATTGTCCAGAACAATGTTGTTAATCCACCTAAAACCCATACACCATCTGTACTTTTTCATACATATATTCCAATTTCACTTGAAATAACATCATTAGTACAGAGATCTCACAGTGCTATAAGGTGATCTTGTTTCCTTCTTGTCTGGCTTGAACTCAAACATCTTTTCATTTTGGCAACAGCAGTTTCTTTCTCTGAAATATTTCATGCAGATAATGGATAATGACCACTTCTCATTGCTTTTTCTCAAAAATGTCTAACTACATTAGCTATCCAAAGACAAATCCTAACCTGGCTCTTTCTAAGTTCATGGCTGCAGATTCATCCCAGTTTGCAAAACAACTGAAAAGATAAATTGGCACTGGCAGAAAACCCTATCCTTACTCTACTGGATAGACCCTGCAGTAAAAACCTTTTGGAATTTAATAGGATTGAAACCAATGGGGTTCTATAGAAATGTAATCAAAGTGTATGGAATTTGTGATCTGATAGGGAGTGATACAGTTTTGGGGGTTTGTTTAGACCATCGTACACAATTCTATACCAGGGGTGTATAACTTTTTATTAAATGTCATAGAATGATCAGAAAACATATAGGATGATAACCTTTCTCTAGTAAATTCTTCAGCACTTTTCCGTAAAGGGAGTGATAGCCCTTTGCCTATAACAGAACCATAAGAATTGGAAATGGAAAAAACCTCCTAAGTTCTCTAGTCCAACCCCCTTTATAGTGCAGGATTGTTTCCTATGGTCTTTTACTCTAGAATCCTGCGGAGACATTTTACATGTTCTCAGAATCTCGAGGAAATACTGAATGGACTGGCTCTGCCCTGAGGGACCAGCAAACAATGCTGGACATGTGGGAATTGTTAGCAAATTTCCCATAAACAGTATTTACCAGTGGTTCCCAACTCAGTTTTAAATGGCTCAGTGATGGGGCTTCTACCCCCTCTCTAGTGATAGTCTAATAGACCTCACAGTCACAAATAGGAGATTTTTCTTAATAGTCCACTTTCATTTGCATAATTTCATTCCATCCAATAACTTTCCTCTATCCCCAGCACTCGGAAATTATATTGTTATCTCACACATAATTTACTGTTGCTTGGAAGTTCTACTTTCTCCAGGAATCTGCAGCAGGTTACACCATGGCGGAGAACCACAAAGAGCATGTAAATAGCATTTTCTGGTCATCTCATAATTGTCTATTGAGGGCCAAATTCTACTCTGAGTTCAGCCAGGGCAGCAGGACAGACAAGACATTCCCACTATTACAGAGCCAACCTCAGAGATGTCCCTTAATCCCAACCACAACACTATGGATTGTGGAAGGAACTTGTTCTCAGACCCTTACATTCAAATATAGTCATAATCTGGTAATGTGTCAAGTTAAGAGCCATATCGTTTCACAGGATAAAAGCAACAGGATGGGGATAGAGGGCCCAGTAAACACCACAAGGTCCACATCCATGAAGGAAAAATCAGTTTCACACATACAGAATGGGAAGAGACTGTCTAGGAAGGAGTAGGGCAGAAAGGGATCTAGGAGTTATAGTGGACCACAAGCTAAATATGAGTCAACAGTGTGATGCTGTTGCAAAAAAAGCAAACATGATTCTGGGATGTAGTAACAGGTGTGTTGTGAGCAAGACACGAGAAGTCATTCTTCCACTATACTCTGCTCTGGTTAGGCTTCAGCTGGAGTATTGTGTCCAGTTCTGGGCACCACATTTCAAGAAAGTTGTGAAGAAATTGGAGAGGGTCCAGAGAAGAGCAACAAGAATGATTAAAGATCTTGAGAACATGACCTATGAAGGAAGGCTGAAAGAATTGGGTTTGTTTAGTTTGGAAAAGAGAAGACTGAGAGGGGACATGATAGCACGTTTCAGGTATCTAAAAGGGTGTCATAAGGAGGAGGGAGAAAACTTGTTCCCCTTAGCCTCTAAGGATAGAACAAGAAGCAATGGGCTTAAACTGCAGCAAGGGAGGTCTAGGTTGGACATTAGGAAAAAGTTCCTAACTGTCAGGGTGGTTAAACACTGGAATAAATTGCCTAGGGAGGTTGTGGAATCTCCATCTCTGGAGATATTTAAGAGTAGGTTAGATAAATGTCTATCAGGGATGGTCTAGACAGTATTTGGTCCTGCCATGCGGGCAGGGGACTGGCCTCGATGACCTCTCAAGGTCCCTTCCAGTCCTAGAATCTATGAATCTATGAATCAGTTTCCATTGAATGCTCATCTCAGGGAGAGAGCTTTGTGGCCCTGGGAAGAAGCAGATGGTATGACTTCCAAACATTGCAGATCAGGGCACTTTGTATTGCAGCGTGCCAGCCCCTCTTGAAGTGGCATTTGCCATGAATGAGTTTTAACATGGCAAGGCAACTTCCTAGAAGCATAGCTGTTATTTGCACATGGTGATGAAATTAAATAATTTTGGATGTTAATCCTCTGTTCTAAAAATAAAGTTTTGTTATAAGATTTACTGAACAGATCCTATTCCTGGCTGCTCCCGTTGACTTCAGTAGGGCTTTCAGCGGGATGAGGAATACAGGATCATGCCCTCTGTGCATTCCATTGAACATAGTCATGAGTCCATCACATAGGTTAGAAGTATATATGCTGTGAATTGGGTTTCCAGCCACAAAACCCTTAAACCCTCAAAGCCAACAATAAAATAGGAAACAATAACAAAAGGACAACTGAAAAGAGAGAGGGAAGAGGGACTAGTGCTTTCCATTTAAACAATAAACCCAATAGCCATAACGGGGACCAGAGCCATAATAGAGTTCTCTCCTGAATAATTTTCTCTAGGGACTAGGTCAAGCTTGTTTACATAGTCAGCTGTCAAAGGGTAGGAGAAAGAATAATTTAAATCACACCAACTCCGTTCTGGGATCAGTCGTTCTGACTTACTGAGTTTCCGGGTACCAGCTATGTTTCACAAGTGTACGTAACTGTGCTTAGGGTCAGCTCCTCAGTTTCCATAGCTGAAGGCATCCACCATTAATACAATGATTTACACAAGGTTAAGAACACTTTGTTTCCTTCAAAGCCCTGGAATTTGCTAATAATTTTTTTTAAACAGCTGATGGTATTTGACATTCCTGAGTCAATATTTTCCTCCGTGTGTGTGGCTCCTAGCAAATTCTGAGCAAGCATGTAATTCTGAGAGTACAGAATTTTGTCTTCGCAATCATTTGTGAGTGCAAATACCAGATTCTTGATATCTATTAGCTGATATAGAATGAATAAATGGGCCTGATCCTGTTACCATTGAAGTCCATGGAAGTTCTGGCATTGACTTCAGTGACAGCTGGATCGAGGCCAATTTTTTATATGCATATCAGGTAGTAAGATATCTGTATGATTTGTATGCACAAAATAATGGGTGCAAATATGGAGGCCATTTTGGAAAATGAGGCTTGGTCCCAGATGACGAAAAGGACTGTATTGTAATGAATTTGAGTCTCATACCCAGGCAACATAAGTGAATCAATATGGCAACGTAAATAGATTTAACCTAGAAAATGTAAAGCTGAAACCTCTGGTTCTCATTGTCTTTCTTTACTTATCCCATTGTCCTCCTGACCTATTGTTTTTTATTAGCAACTACGCAACGGCTTTGTAGATTTACAGAGGAGCACATTTTTAATCAAACTTTCAAATCAAGTTTTTTTTCTTCCTTTCTTTTGTTCTTCTTCATCCTTCCTCTCAAATACTGATCTAAATTTTTTTAAGTGATACAAGTTACCAATCAGAATCACAAAAATATATATCTATATAAATTGAAATTGTAATGAGTCCTACCAGTGTATTGCTAACACTTTGGTTCATTTGATATGAACTTTGTTTTTTTAAAGTACCACATGGTAAGGCTTTGAAACTTCAGTTTGTAAAAAAAAACTGTAACAGCCTTGCAGCCTTTGAAGTCACTACTGATATAGCTCTGAACAGATCCATTCAAGTTCAACTAACATCAGACAAATGTTTAGTGTATCAGAGGAAGCCACAAAAGCAAGGATTTCATCAATATTTCACAACAGCCTCAGGGAAACTGTAGATTGCAATGCTGTAGGGCAGCTAATGGAATTACACACAAGGGTTTTGTACATTTAAAATAAGCAGCTACTAAAAAAATTACCCTTCAGTTTGATAGAAACTGTATAAAACTGCAGATGGGAAACAATTAAATAGCTACCAACATTTATCCATGTCAGCCTGATAGGTCATTTAATAACAGGTATTTCTTTTCCTTTTTTTTTTCCTTACTGGTAAGGCAATAATAAAGATTAACATTTATGAAATGTAACATAAAATATAGTACAGCCAAATGAATAATTAAAGATGCTTCTGAAGAATTTGTTTGCTATTGTATGGCCAGGAAGACTGCTCTCCACTAATGAAATACATTTATATTAAATTCAATTACAAATAGAGAGAGGCTGAAAGTGATGTTTATAACACTTGTGTGTTTTGACCTTTTTTAAAAAAACACACAACTTTGAATCATTGTTACTGAATCTATGGTTTACCTCATACATAGAATAAATATTATCTAGTGCAACTCACTTCAAATTACTTGGA
This sequence comes from Trachemys scripta elegans, assembly GCF_013100865.1. NCBI lineage: Eukaryota > Metazoa > Chordata > Testudines > Emydidae > Trachemys > Trachemys scripta. Next base: position 14,193,304 of record NC_048309.1, read on the forward strand.
CCCTGTTTTAGAATATTTACAGGGACAAACCCGAAGCCAGCAAAATTATGTCCAATAATCCAGTGTCAGATCAGCGATTTCCCTGATCGGAGTCAAGATTTCTGCATATGAAAGCACATTGTATACTCTAAAATTAGATCCCTACAATCACATTCCTATGTATTACTATATTCAGCATGGAAAAAAAAAAAAAAGTACTGACGGTCTACACACATTTTTTTAAGTGTTTAGATATGGTCCTCTGTTGTGGCAAATTACTATTTCTGTCATTAGCTAATGCTTGGACTGTGCTTTGAACATGTAAAGCACTATATAAAAGCTAACAATTATTATTTTATTATATTTTTTAAAAAAGTCTGGCCACTTCCCTCCAGTTCAAAGCAGACGGACTAGGCTAAGAATGGTGATGAGCCCAATGGAATGAAAAAGAATTTAGGCCCTGATTCAAGAAAGCACTTAAGGATGTGTTGTTTGTTCCTATTCAGGACATCCCTTAATTGACTGTATGCCTTAATATAGTGGTTATGGAACAGATATCTTTGATTAGAATAACAATTAATAATTCAACTGCAAGTTGCGGTAGCCTGGGTTCAGCAGCAGTGACATAGCTAAATGAGGTAACTTTGACTTTGATATGAAGGAATTATTGTTAGCTGAGTATGGGGCTAAGAGGCAAGATCTCCTGTGTTATATTCTTGGCTGTTCTACTGACTTCTTGAGTGGCCTTGGGCAAGACCCAATGCTCACTGAAGTCTGCCAGCATCGTCTCTAACCACTTCAATCAGCGTTGGATCAACCCCTTAACTTCTCTGTGTCTCTATTTCTCCACCTGTAAAATGGGGAAATTATGCTAAGTGAATAGCTCCCATGAATGTTCTAAGGATTTATTAGATAATGTTTGTAAAGCACTCTGAAAATCTACAGTGCTCTATGTGTGCTCAGCTTTATGATTTGGTGGCGATAAAGGCAGAGTGTCTATGTGTTCTTATTAAAGCACAAGCTTCTCACCCATCTGGGTACTATATAAAATTAAGCTCCTCGCTATATCTTGATGATTATGACCTGTTATTATACTGTTCCTATTTTTTTAAGAAAAACACTAACATGCCTTTATCAATACATTATTACATTTGTCTGAAGGGTACTGGCCCTTTGATTTTCGCTTTGGATAGCTGGCTAAGTAACAGCTTCAGTGAGATCTGCTTTAAACAACAGTTGCCATTAACTGTTTATATTCATAAATCTGGGCTGATTAACCATAGCTGGGTGAATCGAGACTGAGATAATTTAGGTTTAAAATCTTTTTAGACAAGATATGCAAGTAGAAAGTGAGGGAGCTGCTAAAATGTAATTCCTTTGTCTTATGTGTATGTTTGCTTTGTTTTGTTTAAATCAATCCAGCAAATAATATAAAAGTTTTACTTGTAATGCCATGCCAAGATCTGAGTGTAAAAGGGATGTTGATGAAGAATGTACAGAACTCCCAATGTTGTATCTCCTTTATTTTCCTTTCAGGAACATATTGTGGAAAATGGTGGTCCAAACAAATAATCTGTTTCATTCATAATAAATATTACAGCCAGCAGCTGCTGACTTTTGACCATTAGATATCCATGCACTCATAGCCATCTAACGATCAACCATAGCCATCAAAGCACTAAGCCAGCATGAAGGTCATTACCCTGGCCAGTGTCTTACTTCGACTGACTTCTCAGATATGTAAGCAATAAGCAGTTGCAAGAGATTGATATGATACTTTGTGAGTAATTTGGATGAACTATAACACTAACCTGGTAAAGTATTATAATTTTAAATGTGTCCAGAAAATAATTGAAATTCTGGTTTAGCTTCATCATAATGCACAATGCTGGGCATATTTAACAGCTGACTAGCTTAGCATGAATATTGCTTTACAAATGAGGTCATATTGTTTTTAAGAAACAATATTGCTATCAAACATGTTTAGGAAGAAAAGCAAGAGATTATGAGAACACTTTTAACCTTTCTGTCTCTTTCTATCTCTGTTTACTATGGTGATTTAGGTACTCAGTGTTGTTTGAAGGCAAACATAGAAGGTGCTGGCATTTAGAAGAGCCCCTGTAATGAGCAACTGGCAGTCAGATTCTTTCTTATTATTACTCTGTCACAAAATCTCTGTTCTACATCACTCCATCTTTGCAACACCGGCCAGAGATGAGAAAGGTCAAAACATCTCCCTCAAAACATACAGTCTATACAAGAACAATGTCTTTCCCTGAGTCACATACAATAGTCAGAATTCAATCCATATTATAGAAAAGAACAGAGTCTATAAGATGCTTTTAAGAAGTTTCATCACGGAGTGACAGCCTTTCCACCCTTTGTGTCCAGGTGTTCTAATACAGAGCTGAAACACTTGATTCATTTTACCCCCCACTCACCCACCCGCCCTCCCACCAACACACAGAGTTAATTTGTTACTCAGTTTTCTCTCCTAGATAGAGGTAGTACTCAGAGGACCTGATCCTGTACAGGGCTGGTTGCCTCTGCCAGGCTACTGAGTTTGTTCCCCTCCCACAGGAGTCAGTGAATGTTAGACGAGCTCAGCACCTTGCAGGTTCAGGCCCATCAAATAGGCTCAGTTCATATAGGTTTAACTCCTGAGGTCTAGATTACATTGCCTGGAAGTCACTGGATAGTTAGACTGTGTCACACCTGAGCAAGGTGATCAGAATCAGGCCACGTCAGTGTCAAAGCTTTCTTCAATGGGTACAAGATCAGGTCCCTCTTAAAACTCTTCTCCACACTTGCCACCCCCCCCAAAAGTGTGTTCGAGGTGTTTGTTAATTTAAAATATTACAAATGAACAAATTCAGAAATAAAACAGAGGAAAAAATATGGAGGGATACATTCTGAATCCTAGAGGAAAATTATAGCCTGACAGAGCAGAAAAAGGGAAACTCCCCACTTGAGCAGTACCCTATTCATTCTTTCCTTAGGAGTAGGTTCACACCCCTCCCCCATTAGAAGTGCCACAATTTTGGATTCTGAAACCCATGAATCTCAAGACAATTTCCAGAGTGCCCTGGGAATGTCTGTGCTTCTAGACTTCTGCCAGAGCCCCTTGTAATTCGCTGGCAGCATGACTGCAATGGGAATCATGCTGCCTTGGGCTACCTTGTTAGCTGCAGTCCCCAGGACTCTCTGCACTTGGGAAGGGAGAGGGGGAGGAGGGAGCAGAGAGTGGGAGTCCATACATGTTAATGCCGATGTGGTCAGCAATAACTTGCGCCACACTGGCCTGCAGATTTGAGGGAAATAATCCATTACTGTCTCTTTAACAGAACTGAACCCCATGAATCATTTCCACAGGGTCAGACACAAGTCAAAGCTGCAGGTGCTGCCATTTTCTTTCTTCCACAGAGCCTGGCACGATCCACTGGGTTGTGTTACTTTCTGCCAGCAAACATGAAGGCCAGCATGGAGCGTAATAATAATTGTAATACTAATAATTAGCAATACTAGGATTTGTATGATTGATTTTGCTTCGTAAGAAACACAGGCAAAACAAATCGACCCTTGCCAAATGGGAAAGCTGGTAGGGGAAATAGATATGGTTTCCAAGCATCTACGATATTATTAAAAATAATGGGAATTTCAAAGGAAAAAGTGAACAATGACTGAAATAAAAATATTGGGCTGTGTCCTTTGAAATGCGTGAAAGGGGGATTTAGAGCCAGGGGGTCAAGACAAAAGTCATTACAAATCTGAATCACAGGCAGTCCCAGAGTTGTGCTCCTGTCCTGTCCTGAACTGGGCACTGAAATTCATCATATGGGGCACCATAAAAAACCAAGAGACTGCAGCTGCAGAGGCTCCGCTTTTTCCTGCATCTCAGCAAGAAACAACAAATATGAGGTATGGAAAAAAAAATCCAATAATCAGAAAGGTCATTTAATGACAGAGACAACTTCTTCAGTACAGGTATCATCATATAACCACTGCTGGGTTGGGGGATGATAGAACATTGCTGAGTGCAAAGATGCTATGTATTTCAGTCATAATAACTGGAGTTAAGGCTTGCAGGAATCCACAAAGCGGACCAATGGGTCAAAAATTCAGACTCTAAAATACTGGATGGAAGTGCAGAATTATTTTCTTTACAATCCAGCATTGAGACAAAATAGTATCTGTATAAACCCAGTTCAGTATCCCTCAGACTGTAGCTAATCCTGAAACATTCAAGAGCATACTGGGGCTTTAGACATGGAAAAGTAAAGCAGCAGAGGGCATCTCGCCTCCACCAAATAACTGCAGAGCTTCTGGAAGACTAAATCCATCTATTACCACTGTGGGGCCAGTAGACAAACCCAAATATAAACAAGCTGTTTAGAAATTATAAAGGAAAATAATTATGAGATTTCCTGTGCTGTTCTTTGTGATCTTAATAAAATAAAATAAAATACAAGAATGGAAGCTGGAGCTTGGGAAAGAAGATTCCTATGAATTTTCGAAGATCATTAAATGTACATGGAAAGCAGAGCTTCTCCAGCCCGGTTCCAATCTCTGAGCCTTCAGTTTCATTGCAATGGTGACTCTGAATTGCAAACGCTGCACTTCTGCAGAGGAGCAACCATACCTGGGATGTTTATTAAGGCATCATTATACATCTGTGTGGCATCATTTATATCCCGTGGAAGAGACGATGCCAGGTCAAGATCAACAGTTTGAGCAGACAATTCATCAGGTTGGAGCAGGTGGCAGGGGCGGTATAAGAAATCACTCAAAAAGGAGCACAAACTGAAATGGATGGAAGTGTAAAAGTAATAAGAAAGTGATCAGTGAAACTACAAACAACAGAAGATAAATCCAAGGAAGCAACCTACAGAGCAGAAATCAAATCAAGAGGGTTTTCTTAAACGCAGAAAGGTGAAAAAACCCAGAAATGCTGGGTGAAATTAAGCAGGTCTGTGAAGAATCTTTTGCCTATGAATCCTTGTTGGAATTAGCAGGGGAAATTGAAATTCCCATCATATCAGGTGATTCAAAGAAGAATGTATAACAAGCATCAATCTAAATTCTGAAAGTTCTGATGGAAAACGTGGCCAGAGAGCATTTCAGAGGATAAGACATTGGGCCAGATTTTGTACATTACATTTACACCCACTTTCCAGTTTAATCTGAGGTTGGACTTCACATCAGTAAGCCTCAGGCCCAGCCATTCAGAAATATCTCACTTTCCCATCCACAATCAAATTATTTATTCCAAAATAATTGCCAGACTGTATCTGGAGCGGCGTAATGGAAATGCTACAAATGCAGCCTCTAGAATTAAAAGGCATGTTTCTGATTTTAGTGGGAGCTACACCATTAAAAATGTGCACAACTTTGAAAATGAATTGGATAGTGGGTCTGCAAATTGTCCCAGCTGACTCATTAAGTGGAGAAAATCCTTCAGAATTTTACTAAGTAAAACTGATTTTGAGGCTATAAAATTAAAACACATATTTTTCACAGACCAGGGGCCAACACCACCCCATTATAGCCCGTCTGCAGACTTCTGATTAACCCACTGCATTCAAAAGCAAACAGCACATTCATTTTAAATATCTTAGGCCATGTTTGCACTAATGAAAAGGTGTGTTTTTAACATGTGTTAACTAACATGATAAAATCCTAGTGCAAAGTACATTGTAGTGTTAACTAGTGGCCCACTAGGGTTTCTCTTGCCCAGCTAACATATTAAAGCTACAGCTTGCCTTATCTACACTAGCATGGAACAGCTAATACATGATAAATCCACATTTTTCCTAGTATAGATATGTCCTTTCTGTATATACAAGAGATTGGGGGATATTATTTTGCTCTTTTTATCAATTTGTTTACTTTGTGTATTTGACAGCACCGTTGCATGTCATCAGTTTCATTATTTCCTCAGTGTAGTCAGTTTCACCTGTTAGAAGTGTGTGTCTTTCACCCAAAAATTGTGGGGAGGAAAGCATTTTTTAAGAGTTGGGGCAGGTGGAGTAGCTGAAACAACTTTTAACTTGTTTTTGTTAAACTGACTAAATTTTAAATAGATCTCTCTTTAAAGCAAGAGAAGCTGCCTTAAAACATTCACACACAAAAAGAGCACCAGGCAAAACCTGCAGTTTTTGTTGTCCTCTCCTTAAAACAAATTTTGCTTAAAGGAAATTTGCCTCTTGGCCAACCTGCTCCCCTTAGCCACCACTCTAATGTCTCTGGCCCATCAGAGTAGCCACAGCTAGAGCTCCCAAACAACTCAGCAAAGTATCCCATATCAACCAGGCTTCCTCAGAGCTCTTTCTTCTGCCCAATATAAATGTTTCCAGAATTCTAGTTTAACAAGCCACAAAATGGCTCGTACCCAGGCTCACTGAATCAATGCACACATCCACATACTGACAGATAGCACAGGAACCACTCCCTGCTATAGAGGTGGTATCGAAAAAGGTAACCAAAACTCGGCTGCAAAGACACAGACTTCTGGTGAACGGCAGCGTCAATTCCACTGGACCAACCATCAGGGGCTATTAAGGCTCAAGGGCTCATGGGTCAAGATAAGAATGGACCATAGGCTAGTCCTGACCTGAGAATTACCTTGCTTTTGCTTGTGTCTCACCTGTAATAATTTTTCTTGTGTTAATTGCTTCTTAACTTTTCTATTCACATTAAGCCAAATTCATCTCTAGTGCAACTCCCCTGAAACAAATAGAATTAACCAGGGAAAATTTGTCCCATTACTTCATTTCTCTTGGCTTTCTCTATATCATTTCTTACCAATAAGAGTATCCTTTCTCCAGTTTTGTTTTGCCTAGCCTAGTAAACTCTGTGTCCTGGTGGTATAGATAGGCCACCAGTTATTTCTTGTATTCAGCCATGGATCCGGTACTTCAATAATCCCTTGCTTTTCTTTGCAAATGCAGAATTCCAGTTCACCAGCTTTATTCCATATGCCCTTAGCATTTGCTCAGAAGACATTTAGCTCTCTGTTTCTATATCTTGCTTTACCTTATAATTTACACCTTTGACATTTATTAGTGGAGGCACTGGTCCAAAATTTTAAGATCAGTTGGGCACCATTGTAAATCCAGAGTAACTCTAGCAAAGAGTTAGTCTGGATTTATTCCACTTCACTGAGAACAGAATGTGACCTATTATTTTGGAATTTAGACAGCACCTTCTAACTTCTTTTCCTACATTATCATTAACCTAACAAAAGTGATCAGATGATTTCCCATATTAACAACAAACCTGTTTGTTCACCTGTGATTGAGAAATAGCCTTATGCATGTCATTCATTTCCCCCTCCCCTCAAGCCCCAGAATCCTTCATCACTCAAAAATGATTTTAGCAGCTAAAAATACCCCAACTCTCTGAACTATACCAACTGACCAAAGACAGTTTCACCTCTGAGATACCACCTGTCTTCCCTTCCTCTGCAAACAATCATACTTTTTATTTTTGCTCCTTGACATTGGATAAAAATGCTGGTGTTATAGGAAACAGCCAATTAAAGGTCAAAAATTCAAGTGTTTTTCTGTTCAAACCTGTATAAATCTGTCGCTGTCAAAGAGAGGCAATCATGCCTGCAAATGCACTTTACGGGTCTGAGAGGATCTGTGTCTCAACTTAAACTCTGTAACATTTAAATATCAAAAACTTTGTTTTCTAACGAGGGAAGTATTGAGTGGGGAGAAATGAATTATATGCTTGATGTATACTGAAGGCTGGGAAAATTAAGGCCATTTCCCATGGTAAGAATGCAGTGATTTCAGTTTGCGAGAGTAAATTAAACCTTTGGGAGAATTTGTCTTCCATTAAATTGAACAGCTAAACAGCACTGAAGATTTTAATGTCACCACCACCAAACCCCAAAGGTTACAAAAAGAAAAAGAAAACAGTTTCCTTGTTTGGAAGTTCCCTGTCTCTCTATGTAGGAAAAATAAAACTTATAAATGTATGCTGAGAATCAGAAAACTCTTTAAAGATCATAATTCCATTCCTATACCATATGCTATTAATGTCTGTCAACACTGTTTAGCCAGCAACTGCTGACAGAACCATATTTGCTATCTAAATACATCATAAATAAATCAGTAATGAACTGCTTTAGTAAACCTTCTGCAGTGATTGGAAATACAGATCGAGTAAACAAACTCCGCAGATAGCACTTTGCCGCTAGAAGTATACACAACTGTTTAATGTCAATGACAAAGTCACTCACACCTCTGACAAGATGTGAGGTGGGTGAAGGAAGACCATGAGAATGGCAAAAGTGTTTAATCAGTTGTAGGAAATGTACCCATCATCATTCATCATATTAGTTCCCTTTTTTTATTGTTTAGCTTTTACCATATGCAAATCCAAGAACAGGGACTTCCAGTAGGTAGAGTGATGTGAAATGTTTGCAACAAAACCAAACCACACAACATTATCCTGGTGTGAGGGCTCATTAAACACTCAAGATTCAGATGATGTTCATCAAAAGCTTTGATGAAATTCAAGAGGATTTCAGACAACCTTAGGACTCACCTTTAGTGACCATGTGGTGTGCTCGGTTTTAGCAGAGAAGAGACAGGACTTTGTTATAATAAACATGAATATTTTTGCAGCTGCTGGACACAGAAAGACTCGGGTGTTCTCACTGTGATCTTTAGTTCCCAGACTATGCTGCCTAGTGTCACCACACCTGGTCTCTCTAAATCTTGGCCTGAAGTGGACAGGATTGCTGACTGCACCACAGGCTGATTAATGATTTTGCAAGTACAGGGTTTCCTACTGGTTTTGGTGCTAAAGCAGGCAAGGCAGTTTTGACTGAGTTTCACTTTGAGATTTGGGATTCACACATGAAGATAAAAATGGAAGAAAACATTTGAGTTATCTGCCAAAGTAAGCCTGCCAAATTTTGCACAGACCGAACAGCAATTCTGTTTGGTGAGATGAAAATGGAGGTGGAATTTATGCGGTAAAGTGGGAACACTCAGAGTAAGGGTAAAAGTCATGTTGGCCTCTAGATTTAAAAAAATCTGCCAGTGTGGTACACTTGTAATTAAATAAGCAATTCTAGTGTCTCCAGCTCTTATCTGGACACAGGTTTTTAAAAAGTGACTGTATGACAGCTTGCTGTAATTAGACACCATGGCTTTATATCAGAGTCTTAATTAAGAGCTTGGAGAGATGGCAGCCTGTAATTCATTTACAGTATATTTTAACAGCAGAGATTCTTAGTCCCAGTGGGATGAAATAAGCACTAGTGTATAATGATACGTGGGATGGACAATATTTAGAAAAGAGAATGTCTCTCACACAAGGACAATTAAAGTTGCTCTTCATGTTTCCTCTTAACCTCATCAGATGAATAACCATTTGTTCCTAGATTGTCCAAAATTATTTTCCCACTCATATAACAGAGACTTTATAATACAAACAGAAAAACTTTTTTTCAAAGTTCTTTTTATTGACCAGATTCACAGAGAAGTGGCAGGTGTGATCTTTCTAGTAGGAATTAGCTCTTTATACAAAGAGCTAAAGCACAGAACAGGCAATATTGCCTACTTGTTATGCCCAACCAGCAAGACACCCTATCTGCACTCAGCACAATAAAATAGAATAAATCATTTTGAATGAGTACATTAATCTATGGGCTGTGCAGTTCCCAGTCACCTGGAGTTAGGTGACTAGATACTAAATACTGAGCCGGGAAGGGAAAGAGTACTGGTTAAGGGAGGAGAGGTACTTAATTGAGGGAGAGGGTAAGATCTGATCTCCTAATAAGTCAAGATATACATTCAGATTATGAGTATTTTAAAAAGACTAAGGTTCATGAAAAGGATTGCACTCTAAGACAAGGTTCCCTCTGGTGTCATTTGCTTCCGTGACAAGCTGCAGAGATTGCTGGAACAGAAGAAGTCCCAAGCTCCTAAATACCATCTCAAGCAGAGTTCATGTAAAAAAGAAAAGAAGCATCACAGCTTGGATGATGAACATTCATATTTTACAACCTTTCAGTTTATTTACCGATATATCTTTTTCTTAAGTATATTCGCTGTTTGTATCAGCTTGCCTAGGCAAAACAGAGCTATACATAATTCAGGAACAAAAAATTGTCATCACGTCACTGTAGAATCTGATCAAATAGACCCAAACATATATTTGTCATTAATAACCAATTCCGGACACTTAAAAAAATAAAATAAACAGTAAGTATTATTAATAATAATTCATAATAAAAGCCCCATTATTTAGTGCCAGTCTTTCTGGCTTTTTGCTCAGACCAGGTACAGGCTTTGTCTTAAAGGTAAGAGAGAGCTAATCTGAGCTAGGAATTCTGACCTAGGCTGGCAGGGAGACATATGAACAGGCAATCCGCCAACTGGCTAAAGCTGTCACCGACCCTCCAGATGGGGAAACAAGGCTAAGTGTGGAAGCTCCCATGCCACTTACACATTTCATTTTGTTGCTGTCAAAAAAGAAGGAAAAAAAAAAAAAACGAAGACGAAGAAGGGGGAGGAGAAGTACAGGAGAGAGAGAGAGACAGAAGAACTGTTAATTTACAAAGCCTAAAATAGCAGCTGCTAATGGGCTTTTGCACTCATTCTTTAGTTGCTACAAGGTCACAATCAGAACTAGCCTGTGATTGATTCTAAAGTGAAACCCGGCTCTTCACATCTATAATGGACATTAAAAAAAACTGAAAGGAGATGGGAAGAGAAAACAAAAAGTGACATATTTTATGGGGCTCGCCTGCTCTCCAGGTTCTCAGAATGAATGTGGAAGGTGGAGTCATGCCCAATATTTTATTGCACCTCATAATAATTATTGTATTACACAGAGCAATTAATTGTATAGATTAGCTGAACTTCATCAATTTTATGGGCTGCTTTCATGCCATTTCTTGTTTTCGTTCTGGTAAGTGCAGCCCCCTGCCCCATCTCTGTGCTCAAAGGGTTAAATGAGATGAGTGACAGCCTTTCTGCATGATTTACAACTTCGAGCCCTGTAGTGAAACCAGTGCTTGATGGATGATCCTGAAAGACGGAGAGTAACCATAAATCATGTCTTTGAATCATTGACAAAGATAAAGGAGAGAAAGAAAAAGCACTGGCATTGGCATTCATTCTCCCAATAATGTACATTGACTAGTTACAATACAAAACCTTAATTAAAAAAGCGAACTTAAAGTAGTCACCTCAGTGTGCAGATCATACCGCTGGAGAGTGCTCACTAAGATTACAAATAAAAGTTCCAATGTAGCGAATATCCAGGAGAAAAGCACTCAAATGTGCATTTACTATGCAGCTGGGCTAAAAAAAGGTAAATGTGGATACTAATTACCACATTATTTAGACCCCAGCCTCCCGTTTTTTATGCCTGCTCTTAATTTATTAATTATTATTATTGCTACAGCTAGAGGGCCCAGTCAAGACCAGAGTCTCCTGGTGCTAGGTGCTGTAAATATTAAAAGACAGTTCTTATCTTGGAAAGCTTGCAATATAAATAGACAAGGCAGACAAAGGAAGTATTGTATCTATTTTACAGATGGGGAACTGGGGCACAAAGCTGTATAGAGAGTACTTAGCAGAGATAGGAAGTGAACACAAATCCCCTAAATTCCAGCCCAGTAACCTATCCTTCTTAACTAATCTCAGATGTAACTATTTAGGGACAATCATGAAAGACCATAGCTATATAACTTCCTGTTCTATCACCTGCAGGAACAGCAGGTACACAGAGATCACAATTCTTTCATACAGACCTCAAAATTACACATTTCAGCTATACATCTCAATGCACTTCACAAACAGAGACAAAGGAGGTTGTGAAATCCTCATTATTGGAGTATTTTTAAGAACAGACTGGACAAACACCTATCAGGGATGGGCAAGGTTTACTGGGTCTTACCTCAGCACAGGTGGCTGGCCTTGATGACCTCTCAAGGTTCCTTCCAAACCTACATTTCTGTGGTTCCAGGACCATTACTTTGCCCATTTAATAACTGGAGGCACAGAGCTAGGGTGACTCGCACAACATCACCAGCAAAACTGGGAATAGAACCTATGTCTCATGGCTTTCAGCATGGTACTCCATGCTTGCATGTTCAGAAGTGTAGTAATTAATTTAAAGGCCAAATTGTGAACATCTTGAATATTAATGCTACAGTATAAACAAAATGGGGTGGGCTTTTCGCAAAGCTGATTTGAATAAAAAACAAACAACAAACGAAACCATGCTTTTTAGCTAAAGGGAAGCCTGTGGGTAAAGCAGCCCCTTCATAAAAGCCAGGATGGTACGGGGGGTGTCCTCTATAGTGATGTGTTGTATTTATTAATATATTTTTCTCTCCCCATCCCCTCTCCCAATATGTTCTCAGCCTCTGCTTCTCTTTCCATTTTTTTCAGTGGGGCTACTTGTTCAAGTAACTCCTGTCTAATGTATGTAAGGAGCTCACAGTATGGCACTGACTGTCCTTCGGTAAATCACAGGGACTCACTTTTACATTGGCAGGAAGAGCTGAGGGAAATCATTTGCAATAAATCAGTTATCTGACAAATTTTACCTCTTTTTCTGTTCAATAAGTGTCTACCTGCAGTTTGCACTTTTCTCAAATGCATTTGTTATTTAACATTATTTGCCAAATAATTTATGTAGATAATTCTCACTACTTTGCTATAATTACTCACTATTCAAAATTCTAGCAGTTTGGACTGGACACAGAGAATGCGTGGTCAGGTCCTTTTCCCTGGCTGGATGATCTTAGACTGAGGTTCCAATCCAGGTACTCACAACCATGGATTTGCAATTCGCTTTCTCTGAGAACTTGCTGAAAATTTATTCCTTCAACAAACATTCCTGTTCCCAAAATATTTCCTAGAATAGTTACAGAAAGCCAAAAGGAGAAGGAGAATGAACACAGACAAAGTAAATTTGCATAAAATTCATACAAATATTCATGGATTTTCCCCATTTTTAAGTTGAATTCTTCATACGGGGTACCAGATCTGCATATTATACTAATATTTATGATAGAACTGGCCAACTAGGCACACCAAAATGGGCATTTTTTTTTTATTTTTTTTTTACAAAATTTAGACGGGGGGGTCAAAAACTGAACACTTCTGGCTGAAAACTAAAAAAAATATTTCTGCCAAAAATCTTTTGATTCAGAAATATCTGATATGAGTTTTAGTTCAGGTGCTTCATGCCTCCTTCTCTCTAGGGAGGGCTTCCTGGCTGCATTACATCTGCTCTGGTAATTCACAGTATTCCTTCTTGCTGAGCCACTGCAGTGCATCATGGGAAATCTAGTCCAGCTGGGAAACCTGATAATAGAGATGGGGACACGAGGCATCTGAACTACAACTACTATGAGACTCCACAATGGCTTTTCTGAATCAAAATACTTCATGTTTCAGACAAAAAAATATTCAGGTATTTGTTTTATTGATGAGAAGTTAGAATTTTCCACAGAAATCAGACACTTTTTGATGGCCCCAATTTTGCAAAGATTTACATATGTGCTTAAATTTGCACTGTCAGTAATCCCACTGAAACTAAGTTAACTAGGTATGTAAATCTTTGCAAGATTGGGGCCTCAGACATTTACACGATACGCAGATGTTTTGAAAATAGAATGTTGAAAAAAACATAAGTAGGTTTTATTTAACTTCTAAGGTTCTGAAATGGCAGCTTCTTTTTATTTTATCTGTGGCCTCTTTGTTTTTTGGGTTTTGTTTTGTTTGTTTGTTTACATTTTTTGCTTCTAAATATTTTTTTTAAGATAAAACAAATACAGCACATCACAGCATGTGCCACTAATAAGTCCAAAGTCAGTGATTCTTATTAGAGAAAAAAATATAATAGTAATTATATTTTTTTAAAAATCTGGCATGGTGCAGAAGTACTACAGGGAAGTAGTGATTCCAGCTTGCTTCACTTGAGCTAAAAAGGCTTGATTTCCAGCACAGCTGGCTGGCTTAGGGAGCACAACTGTACTACTTAGAGCAATTCTCCAAATCTTGAGGTGATAAAGAAGACGGACATTCAGCTGTCACAGGAAATGACCCTGAAACTAAGTGAAACTAAGCAAGTACACTTTTGTTAAGAGATGCTATTTATACAGGCAGGCCCCATTGAAGAAAATGTTACTCACTGCTCCCATCACTGGTGTGCGTATTGCATATTTGGAAACATAATGAAGAAACCAAGTAGGAAATTGGTTTAAAGAAGAGTTGAGAAGATGTGCAAGTCTATTCTGATTCATGAAGCTATAGCCTGACAAGTGCTGGCAGACAGCCCACCTAATGATTGCAGATTAAGGGTAAAATCCTGTGCTAAATTACCAAAGGTGCACCAGAGACGAGGTCTGAGAATGGAGTCATAGCAGCTAAGCAGAGGTTACCAAGAGCTGTCCTATTAGTGAAGGACAAGTTGGCTCAGGGCCAGCTGGGCAACTCACTCCCCAATGCGCCTTTGCTGATGCTTCAAAGACGAGTAGCATGTTAGGTTCCTTGTCATCTCAGTTCCTGATGTTGACTGCAGCGGTTCTACAATAGGACTTTGTGGGGATTGGAGAGGAGGTGTCATTGGCCCTGGCAGGCTTATTAGTCAAGCCTTCTCCTAGTGCAGAAGAGGGAATTAAGACTGTATTTTGCTCCTACCCTGCTTCTGCCCCAGCACACTGAGGTGTGGGAGAGGATTTCTGGACTCTCTCTGCCCAGTGCACCAGCCTTTAACAACAATTTAACTAACTTAGGCGAGGTACAGGACCGGCTCCAGGCACCAGCCCAGCCCACCCGGCCAACGGAGAGGGGCGGCACGTCCGGCTCTTCGGCAGCAGCTGAAGCAGTGGTGGTAGAGCTGATCCCAATTGTGGCTTTTTCTTTCTTTTTTTTTTTTTTTGCGCTGCTTGGGGCAGCAAAAACCCTGGAGCCGGCCCTGGTGAGGTAGGCCGGGGGGAAAGAAAGGGTTAACACAATAGGTGTGGCATTTGACAGAGAATACTTATGTTTAATCATTCATAACTAAATCACATCAATTTAAGTGGATTCCATGTATTTCTGACTCTCCCATTAATCTCTGTGCAGTGTGTCTAAATATTTGTCTCTTTCCGTTCTGATATTATAATTCTCCACCAAAACTAAGTGGAATATCTTGGATTTCCTCCCCTTCCCCCTTTCTTCTTTACTACCTTCCTTTCTTTTCAGGTGGAAGGCAGTGGCAAAAAGGTTTGGATGATCATTTAAGGAAACGGGAATTTAATAAACCAAGTGTTTGGGTACATCACAGCTTTGATATCAGAGCTGAACTTCACATACATTAAACCTGCATCATCTATCAATCTTACAGTTGTGTGTCATTTATGAAAATCTACTGAGTATTGTTTTCATCTCGCCTTACAACAAGCAGCAAGCCTCATGAATACTGAAGAGCATTGTAAATACTGCACATCTTTTATTTTTAAAAGTCTAGACAGTTTGGAATTCTTCGTTGCGAACTGCAGCTCAGAGCACTGATCCCCAGCTTCTTCTCCTCCTCCTCCTCTCTTTTTTATATTGTGTGCAAATGCGCAGCGATATTACCTTGTATCATCAGTAACACCTACAAGTTGTCTTCCCTATACCTGAACTCTGCCTGTGCTAGCCATTAATCCAGGCATGAGTTGGTTCAAGTGTGATATTATTATTCAAATTGCATCCCACTAGGAAGCAATCCTCTCTGAGATGTGTATCTGTTCATTTCCACTGGTTTATTGAAATCTGACAACCTGCTTTTCCTACATTTTTAAACACGGCAACCTTATGGCCACACACAGGCGTCATCCTGCATTTACCACCCATTGCTCTCAGTGGTACATTTGCCATAGACTGAATAACATTTTACCTTCATACAGAATCTTTCAGTCTGAAGGATAAAGCTCTACTGAAATGCAGCTATCTCTGGGGCACAGGGAGGCAACCAAGTGTCAAACAGCACAACTGCAGTGAATAGGGACATTTCATTCAAGGCCACATTGGGAAGCCCCTGTTCTTGTGAAAAGTGCAATGTGACCTTTAATATACATGCAGAACAGCAAGAGCTCAATCTTCCAGGTCTCATCCAAAAGACCACCACAGTCAAATGCATTCTGCTTCAGGAGGATGAAAGGTAGAGAGCTTGCACCAAGTTTCCGCTGGGCATAGCGGAGGTGTGGGAACTGCACAGTACAGTTGTGGCTTCCAAACTGAGGGGGAGACCAGAGGCCTATGTGGGCCCCAGCATGCTTTAGAGCAACCACAGGGCTGCTCTTGACTACATCTTAGCTGTAACAGCCAGACATGTTGTTAGTGCAGAAGGGTCCAGCCTCACCCCCTTCCGTCCTGGTCTGCCAAAACGCCCCTCACAACGGGAACTTGAAGAGGAATCCCCATCTGGAGGTTAAGCCAGTTATATGTCCCTTTTGAAGGACCAAAATGTCACCAAGAGGCCTTAGTGGGATTACTGGCAGTGTAATCAAGTTTAAAAAATGCTTAAATACAGTTGTCTCCACATGAAGTTTTAACATGGTTTGGCCAACTAGTGTGAACGGGGACCAGATTATAATACAACAACAATACTCTAGTTTAGGGATGCGTAGTTCTTGAACACTGTTCTAACATGGCAACTGAAGTCAAGCCTTGTTTGTTACAACTGAGTTTTCAGTTCTATTTAAGCATATTTTTTAAAAAATAGTTGTAAAACTTATGTGGAAGGGGCCTTCATGAACCCTACTGGAATCTCAGTCTGGCAGCCTAGGTGTGGCAAACCTGACAATTAGACCTCAAAGCCATTTCATCCAGCTTCCTGAACTTGAATGATTGCTTTCACCTAGACAATTTGTAATAAGGAGTACAAATTTTCCAGGCTTGCTCCAAAGAAAATCTGGTATGAAGCATAAATCCAAATAACACTACAATCCACTGTAAGGTATTAATTAGTGATGGGTGAACATATAGTAAGTGTAAGTATCTAAAAGTCTGGATTCTCCATCAAAATTATCTGAACCTCTTTGGCATGGAAATCAGATTGTAAAATCTCCTGGGAACATGACTGCCTTGCAAGATTTCCAGCACATCTCCCTTTGTACTATATATGAAGAGGTTTTTGCAAAGCCAAGATCACCATATTTTTCCTGATAAAAAAAAGGAAAGAACCATCCTCCATTTCCAGAACTTTGATCATTCAGATAATATGGAACCCAGATGCAAAACAACCTGGGTTTGTGGTTTGACTAACATTTGTGATTTTCCTGAAAGCATTATCAACCCCCCCTGTAAATGACTGTGTTATGTAGAAATGAATGTGTGCCCTATTCTCGGACAATATTGTAGGTTTCAATGCGTAAACGCTGTAATGGTCTGATTATCAGTGACTCCAAAGTCAATGGGAGCTGTGGGTGTTCAGCATGTCTGAAAATCAGGCCCTGTGTTTATAATCACAAGATTCTTCCAACTTCATCTTTTCCTTACAAAAATCTATTCTCTATCCTTTGCCTTCCAATCTCTTAAGATCCTTCCATATGAATAAAATTGCTTTCAAAAGCACAATTTTTCCCCTCAGTATTTCCTGTCCTCTCACCTTATAAACAGCTTTGAGAACTTTCCAACCAAAAGCAGCCATGTGGAGCCAGAACTGTTTCAGATTTATACAGGGCCTTTGCTAACATCCTGTCGGGTGTTAAAAATCCCTCAGCTGCTTAGCTAGGACCACCCGGCTAGTTCTGAACCACATCTGACAAAATGATACTGTTCACTTCCAGAACCCATCACACAGTTATTCTTGGATAAAAGGTAAAGCAAATAGCAGCCAACTGCTCACTGCTGCAGAAACAAAGACCATCTAGCCATTTATCAAAGCTTCAGACAACCAGTTTGCTTTAAGCTCAGCCACCTCTCCTATTACAGCTTTAAACGATAACACGCTATAATATCAGAAATGACAAATGGAACCAGGGGCCTAACCTATACGCGATCAATACCTGCTCTGAAATAAGAGCCATCTTTAAAGTATTGACAAAGGGAGCAGGAATACATATAAAACTGCAATTTTTTCTTGAATTGTTTGGTATGGTCACTGTCAACATTCATTTGTCCATGACAATATTTTTTTTCATGAGAGTGGCAAAATCCCAGGATGTGCAACTATTGTCAAACCATCATTGTTGCCCTGTGTCTACTGTTTATTGAAGGATAAGAGGAAAGGGCCAATGCAACTGACTTCACTGGAGCTTTCCACTGCAGTTTAGAAATCATTTATGCTACGTGCAAGGCAGCATTGCTTTCGGCTTTAACGAAGAAGCGCACAGAGAATTAACGGTGTGATCAGACTCGTTCATTTTGATGGGGCTCCCCTCCAGCTTGGGTCAGAAAAGGTTGGGTTATTTTAAATACCCTCATTAACCCTCAACAAGAGCAGAATAAAAAATGTTGTGTTTAGATTGTAAAGATAAAAACCTTCCCCTGAAGGATTGATGGAGGAAGCACCATAAGTGGCAGCTGCTTCCGCCTCCTGAGTTTAATAAATACTTTGTACTTTTTTAGTGCTTTAAAGTGTTCCCCACTCTGCAAGCGCCCTAGAGATAACTAATAATAATCCAGATTGCTCTGCAAATGAGAGTTTCCTTTTACAGATGGGGAAACTGAGACATAGCCAGGTTAAATGACTTGGCAAAGGTCACACAGGAAGTTGACACAGCTGGGACTAGAACTCAGAGTGCCCGAGTCCACACCTGTGCTTTAAGCACAAGTCTTGCTTTTCCTCCTTTTGGCTAGAAAATACCCCGGGTGACAAGACAAAAGCTAACCAGTGAAATGGCTGGTTAGTCTCAAAGGAAATTCATCTCCAGGCTAGGCGGAAGACCAATGATCAAAAGAGCAAACTTAAGGGAAGGCATTGTAGCATTTGTACCCAGGGAACAACTGTGCAACTCTGAAGAATAAACATACTAGCTGATCTAAACAGAAAGCAAAAAAGCTCAACTCAGGTTTCTTCCTGAGACATGAGTAGCCATTCTCCTGCAACCTTACTGAAAGGAGGGCACATGGGGAAACAGGTGGTAGAGTGAGGTCTCAAACTGATTGACTGGTTCAGGACCAGCAATGTTATGTAAGAGGTCATAGCTAAAGGACATACCTAGGAAAGGCCTTTGTGCTACATGGATCAGCTTCTTGTACTGTTATGACAATGCAATCTGCCCCCGGGGTTCGGCTGTAACGGCTGCTTTGGTCTGTGACCATTGCAAGAGAAATGGTGGTGGCTGAGTGTGGCCAGCAGTCATCCCAACCACTATGGATGTTTTTGAAGGCAGTAGGTAGCATTCAGGCATGGAAAAGAAAGTGAGTAGAACTTCCATAAGGGGAGGGGCGTATTGTGCATTAGGTGTGGAGCAATGTTTTTCTCTTAACTATACTGCCAATCATGTTCCTAAGCGGCAGCAGAATTTTGTGCCTGTTGGAGCTGGAAAAATGAATGCCAAGAAGCTGTGAGGGGCAGAATGTGCAGGCTGGCATCACAGATTGTAGCTGGCTCCAGAGTTCATCTGGGTAATAAGGGACTTGCTGTAACCTTCACAGATTGACTCATTGTCCTTTTTGTCATTTAGTCAAGACAGGGCATACAAGAGAAGAAGGGCTAGAGAAGCAGCAACTGGCGTATAAGAGGTTGGGAAAGTGAATTGCACAGTAGAACAAATTCCCAATTGGAAGCTGGTTTTCAGACAGTCTGAGCAGTAGTGCCCAAGATAGTACTAACAGTATTTGTATTACAGTAGCACCAAGGGTATGTCTACACAGCCTGTGGGGTTGAGCCTGTCAGCCTGGGTGGACAGAGTCAGGTTAGAAGGGCTCACACTAGTGCTCTAAAAATAGATGTGTAGACACTTTGAAGTTGCAGCTTGGGCTCTGAAGCCTAAGGAGAAGTGGGGGGCTTCAAAGCTCGATCCACAACTTCAGAGCACTATCTGCACAGCAATTTTTAAAGTCCTGGCTCAAGAAGCCCAAGACTGTCAACCCGGGCTGGGAGGCTTTCTCCCACTGACATACCACTACAGGCCCCCACTGAGATCAGGGCCCCTGGGGCAGTACAAACACAAATTCTTTGTAAAGAACTTACAGTCTAAATGGACAAGGTTGAGAGAAAGGAAGCATTACTGAGGGAAACTGAGGCACAGAGAGACTAATTTGCCCAAGGTCACACAAGTAGTGTGAGTTAGGAATTGAACCCACAACTGAATCCTGAGCCAATTCCTTAATGACAGGAACATTTTTCCTCATGGTGTTGAAGGAATTGCACAAAGCCAGATCCACCACATAGCACAGAGAAAATTGGACAGCCTAACATAATCATCAAAGGGACTTCTTGGCTGACTCTCCCTTCTTGTTTCACTAGCATATCTGCTTTTTGCCAGCTACCTCTGTGCAAAATTGCCAACTGCCTTGAAAAAGGGGATATTTGGCAAAGTGAATATTTCTTTGCTCATGAATGCTTTAGAAACTTCAGAAAAGAAAAATGATTCAAAGAAGGGAGAGAATGAATAAAGTGACAAAGACAGCGAAGCAGCTGGAGATCTGTTTCCCTTAAATAAGTGCTATTGAAGAATACTCTGAAATGTGATGTGCATTAGTCAGGTACTAGGATGCATCTTGGGGCAAACACCATATGTTTTAAGATATTAAAGACAATGAAAAAGAGGGAGAAGGGAAAACAGAGTCCTGAGATATGTGATCTAGGAGTTAAAGCAAAGAACTGAGAGTCAGGGGACCCAGTTTGGGAAAGTACTATGTGATACTGGCCATGTCACTTTACCTCCTATTTTCCACCTGTAAAGTGGGGACAAATTCTGAGGACACTGACCTACCTTTGTAAAGGCCTTTCAGGTCTTTGGAAGAAAAGTGGTATGTAAGTGCTATGTATTAGTTATGATTTCTGTTGTTATTTTAAAGTATGGATGGCTCCTGTTTGAATTTGTAGAACGTGATCACTGCAGTTGGGATGTAATGTGTGTTCCAGGACCACTACTGGCAAATGGGAGAAACGAAGAATTAAAAAGGAACATAGGAAAGAACTTGCTTTATCTTTGGCAGCAAGCAACTCGTCATAGCTTTAACAGTTTTTTCAGGAACTGCTAGTGAGTTTTTTACTATGTGCTGGTCATTTCAAAAGGAGTTAAATCACTGCAGGGAGCAGGCTGAGGGTGCTCCAGGGTGAGGAATATAGACTGAGGGGTTAGTAGATGTTAGAGCGTTCTGCACATGTCACTTGGAACACTGGATGTTTCTCAGTGGAAAGGTACCATATCTGATTCTGAGAGCTAAAAGAGTGATCTCTGACACTGCATACTCTCTATGCTGGTGAACAAAGCCACAGCCTTCACTTTCCAATAGCTGTGTGGTCTGGATAATGTATACACAGCAGGCGGAAGGTATGGTGACAGGCCAATTTTAATGTTGATTTTTGGAATTGCTGGATCGATTAGCCCAAATGAAATAATACCTTAGCTTAAAAATGTAGCGGACTCAGCACATTGGGTGGAATTCTTTAACTTGGACAACATGCTACTCTGTTTTCTAATCCAATGGCTCTCAACCTTTCCAGACTACTGTACACCTTTCAGGAATCTGATTTGTCTTGCTTACCCTCAGGGGTGAAAGTAACTTAAGAGTCTTACTGGTAGGGAGGCCCAGGTCTGAGCCCCCAGAAGGGGGCGGGGCCTTGGGTGGAAGGGGCGGGGCTGGAGGTCAGCCTCCCCCAGCCAGCCCTTCAGGGCTGCCTGGCCTGCGCCGCCTGGGGCTCCAGTGGCAATTTAAAGGGCCCGGGGCTCTTGCCACTGCTGCGGTGGCTGGGAGCCCCGGGCCCTTTTAAATCGCTGGGCCCTGGGGCAGCTGCCTCTTTTGCCCCACCCCCTGGCGGCCTGGGGGGGTGGGAATGGGGTAGTGACATTAATGCGCTTTAAGGACTGTACTGGCAGGGCTGCTGATGGGGGGGTGAGCAAAAGGGGCAGCAGCGCTTTAATGTTGGCTGTGAACGGGTCCATACTGGCGGCAACTTCTTACCGGTACGACGTACTGGCCCAATTTCACCTCTGCTTACCCTCCAAGTGACACCTTACTTAAAAACTATTTGCTTACAAAATCACACGTAAAAATACAAAAATAGTGTCACAGCACACTATTACTGAAAAATTGCCGACTTTCTCATTGCTACCATATAATTATAAAATAAATCAATTGGAATATAAATATTGTACTTACATTTCAGTGTATACTATATAGAGCAGTATAAACATGTCATTATCTGTATAAAATTTTAGTTTGTACTGACTTCGCTGGTGCTTTTTATGTAGCCTGTTGTAAAACTAGGCAAATATCTAGATGAGTTGATGTATCCTCTGAAAGACTTCTGCGTAACCCCAGGGTTACGTGTACCCCTAATAGAATCACTATTCTAATCCATATGTATCTAAAAGGGGACACTATATATCAGTATAGTTAGCTCAGTGCACTTGTGGTAACAAACTGAGATCCTCTCTCAAAGGCAGCCACATTTGGTTTTCAGCACTGTCAATAGCAATTGAAATTGATTAGACAGTTGAGCACAGTGACTTTGTTGATCTTGATCATACCAGCTTGGGGGAAGGGTTCCTTTTCTTAGGAGTAAGGGATACAGTTTGTGCCACTCTTCAGAGAAAGGCTGAAAAATAATTCTGAAACTCAACATTAATGAGTTGCTTTTGCTGGGGAAATCCAGTTCTCAAACTGCCTTGTAAACAATGTAGGGGAAAAAAATAATTGTGCTGAAAGTCAGATGAAACTATTATTAACTAATAATAGATAACAAACACGTATCATGCCATAACTCTGCATGGCACTTAACAGAGATTTAAAAAAAAATAACATGGTCTGTGCCCTGAAGAACATACAAGCTCAATTAATGTAGAATAGGAGAGTAACAGATAAATGAAAGGAGAAATTAGGTTAAAAGAACCAAAAATTATGCAAGTCATATTATGTAGGAGTAAAATTTCAGAAGAGAAGAGCAGTAGAGGGGAGGTCCAATCTTGCATCTGAGTTTTGGCAGTGGGGATATACAGAAGGGGACAGATTACAGAAATGGCAGAGAAGGAGTAAATCAGAAGTGGCTAGAGGATCATAATGAGCAAGACTAGGGGCCAGATATTCAAAGACATTTAAGCTCCTAAAGATGCAGGGGAATTTTCAGAAGTGCCTAAGCAATTTAGGTGGGAATTAGGACCTAATTTGCTTAGATGCTGTTTAAAATCCCAGTAGGTGCCTATCTGCATTTTTAGGCACCTAAATACTTTTCAAAATCTGGCACTAGATCATTTGATTACATTGAATTCTAGCTTTCCTTACCATCACAGTTGCACTGCGTGAATTTACAGACACTATATAATTATTATACTAAAACAAGACTAGCACTAGTTTTAAGAAATCTGGCCCATTTCAGTGGTGATGTACATGATGGTGGTTTACTTATGCCAATTGGACAATTAGTAGAAGTGCAGAATGAGGACAATGTGTCAAGGAAAGGAACTAAGATGGGGATGTTCTATAGAATAGCTCTCTTACATACATTATTAAAATTAGAATCAAACTGGCACAAGCAATTACTCAGCTCACTGTACTTTTGGGGACTACCCATAGAGTAATATGCTACTCAGCAACTCACAGTTCATCTTAAGATCTCCTCTAGAAGGGAAACAAGGAAAGGAATAAAATTATGGTCCCATCTCCTTTACTGCCCTGAAGCTTGAAGCTCTGCAAAACTGAAAGGCTCCTGCATGGTATCTGAAATGACAGTGTGGGACACAAGCAGCAAGCTCCCATAACTATAACTTACTGTAAATGACACCAGAATAAACAATGCAGGCAATTCAGCATTATAGATAGACTAATTCCTCCCTGCACCCAACACACACATATATCCTGCCCCTCCTGTGATTTACATCTTTTGTTAAAACCACCTCTGCTGTGAATACCGACAGTTTCTCAAATGAGAGGTGGTCTGTCCTGCTGGAAAAGTGGGCATGCTGTGATGTCTGATGTTTTTCTGTTTAAATAATGGTGTGTAGCTTTACAGTAGTCCTGTGTGCAGCATTAAGATGTGGCTGCAATATTTTGTATCAAGGCAGTTGTAACCATTGCAAATTCCAGCAGTCACCATATGGAAACTTTGCTTTTTTCCAAATACAAAGAAAACCACACTTACCTATATATATATATATATTTGCCATGGTGGTTGAACCCTAATAATTTGTCATGGGTTTGCTACCGTTCAGTGTTGTTTTCCTGGAATGCACTGTGTGTATAGTCTGCACTACACAATAGACAATGTAACAATAGTATCTAGGGTCACTGCAATCAGTTATTCTTCAAATTATTCTTGAATGAAGTAATAAATCAAACCCCCTCCCCATGAGAGCTGAAGACTCAGGCGAATAATGATCAGAAAGGATATTAGTATTCTGTTTCAACGCCTTTAGTATAAGATTATGGCTTTTCTTTACTACTATAAAGACAATGAAAACAATGCAGTTTTCGGAATTTGCATCCAGTATATTCTGTGCTTTCCTGTGACTGTGTTTTTTAGTTAACAAAGGAATAACCTTACAATGGAATTTCTTTGGCTGCGTTGTCAGATTAGCCTCAATGAAAGTTATGAACACAATTCAAGGGGAATATAGACCTCTCTGCTGGTCAATTACAATTTATTATGTAAATGTTTCAGATTTCTAATTTCTAAACAATCTGGACTTACTAATGGCTTCACTGTATACCAGGAGGATGTACTAAAAAGGTACTGTTTGTTGATCACTGCATCACTGAACAAGGAACTTTATTAGAATAAAGGAAAGAGTATATCCCTAAAGCCACTCTGTCTTTCTGGATATGTCTACACTGCAGGATGAGGTGCAACTGAAGAACATGTAGACATACCTGAGCTAACTTTGATTTAGTTAGATCAAAGCTTGTTCAAGTAACAATACCAGTGAAGCCAGAGCAGTACAGGCAGTGGCTGCTTGAGTATGTACCCAGGGATCTGGGTGGTTGGGGCCTAGTCTGTTCAGCCGCTCATGCGGCTGAGGATTTACTGGTATTGTTACACAAAACAGCTTTGACTATGTGGGGGACTAGGCCTGGCTGACCTCCCTTGCACCGATCAGAACATTGGCGAAGACTCATCATATAGGCCCGCCCTGCAGGCCACAAGCCTGAACTAGGCTAAGTGACACAGCCTCCTGCCAAACTCGGTCAAGGGTCATGACCAGAGGAGGGGGGGGGGGGGGCAAAGAGGGAAAGAATAAAAAGCCACAGCAGCAGCACTAATAAAATATGTTCATGGCTGATAAAATATAATAGCCGCTTGTGTGAAGCAATAGGTAACTTTAGCTGAATGTAAACCGACTAAATGCAGCTTCTCCTTTGGGTGATCTGTGACCCCCTTCCCCCGTGATTCCAGCTAAATGCAAGGTAGCCAATCATGGTTCTCTTCTGGGTGCTCTGTGACCTCCCCGAATTTCTAGCTAAATGCAAACTGACTAATCACGCTCCTTCTTTGGGCGTCCTGTCAACCCCTCCCCGATACACTGACCATAATGCCCCGGAAGGTACCATGCACTCTTTCGAGAACGTACCCTAGCTGGTGCCAAGTTTTAACCGCATCAGGCTTCTTGAGAAGCCCCCCACCCAATATGCACCCAATTCTCGGAAAAATAATGAGGAAGGTACTGAGAAAGGAAACAGACCCCAACTTTTTTTATTTTTGTTAATGACATACTATGTTTGCGGTTTGTAAGAATAAAGGCAGCCTGTGAGCTGTGATCGGGTGTGGTAGTTTTTGGACTGCTACCCCAACGCGTTGGTATGTATTGCAATAAACTGGCCTCAGGCTTGAGTCTGTGAACTAAAATCAATGCGTGGGTGACTTTTTCCCCGACAATTTGGGGGCTCGTCCGGGATCACTCGACGTCCCACCGGACCCGAGGACCGTGGACCGCTTCCACACCAATCCCAGGCACCAGGTAATAGGCCGTTGTCTCTATTTGGGTTTTGGTGGGGAGCTGCCCATAGGCTCTGGGTTCAGTTAAGGGCGCACTGTGATCTGAACCTTTTGAGGCTAGACTCATTTGTCTGATGCCTGTTCGTTTTGTGTGTGTCCGTTTTGTAACTTGTTTGTGTTGGGTTTTGTTTGTTTTGTGTTAGTTAGCTTCGTGTGGCTCGGCCTTCGGGGATTGGTCCCCTCGGAGGATGATTGACCGGCCGCTGTGTGACCCCGGGAGGAGTGGATCCCGCAGGTGTTGTCAGGAGGAAGAGATCCCGGAGCGGCCGAGGAGGGTGGCAGGGCTCCCACCAGCAATAGGCTGGTAGTGGTGAGAGATGCCGTAATGAAGTCCTGATTTAGGTGTGCTGTGTGATTGTGGGCCGTATGGTGACTCTACCCTGTTTCCCTTGAAGTGCCGAGAAGCCCCTTCTTGCTCGGAGAGCAGGGAGGCCCTGGGAAACCACCCACAAACTCCCAGGCAGCAGAGTAACCCATCCCATTCTCTTGAAGGCGGGCCGGTGCTCTCTGCCAGAGGAGGGGTGTGCGGGGACCACGCCTTTCCTGACCCTTCTGTTTGGTTGACCCACGACCGAGTTCCACCCTTGATTTTCCACTTGGAGCGGTCCCACTTGGAGCGGGAGGCTCCCTCCCCTTGCTCAGAGAGAGGGGGAGTCCCAAGAAATCGCCCGCCATACTGGAGGCAGTGGGGTCTCCTATCCCATTCTCGTGAAGACGGGCCAGTGCCTTTTTGCTGAAAGGGGTGTGTGCGAGGACCACCCTGGTAAAGCCTTTCCTATTGGTGTGACTGTTGAGGCGTTGACCACGCCTGAAAAGGAGGTCTAGGATAGGAGGTCTCGCCAAAGAAAGAGGCCTGAGCTTATTGCAGTAATGTTTTAAGTAATTGTTTGGTAGGAGTAGTAGGTGTCGTCATATATATATAAAGCAAAATAGATTTAGGCAGAAATTAATCACCTCCTGAACTAAAATCAATGCGTGGCTGACTTTTTCCCCAACAACTAGATAGGTCAAAGCTAGCTTGGGTATGTCTATACATGCTGCAATCACAGGTCCCGAGTGTAATGTAGACAGACCCTCTGTCTGTTTCATTGTAGCGCTTCTGCTTAGGACCTTTCCCTGCTCTTTTACTTGGCTTCATGCTATAGTTTTAGAGAAGCAGCACAAATATTTCCAAAGAACCAAATTATTGCTTCCCCTGAATGGGTGCATTAGAGATGGGGAAAGGACTCAGGGAGCCCTTCCGTAGGCACAGGGCAACTCTGCAAGAGGCAGCTGTAGTTCAGTTGCAAAGAGGTTGCAGGACGCTAGCACAGCCTGCAGCACTCACAGCCTTGAGGGTCTGGTTCTGAGTGGGACCATATCCCCAACCCTTTTGCAGGAAAATGAATTGGGAGCATCTTTTCAGAAGGTGTAGCAAGTCTCACTCCTCACTGCACTGCCTCCAGACCTCCCCTCCCCACCACATTACTCTTGCTTGTTGCAGTCTGCTAAAACAAACAGTGTACAAACTAGTGCATAAACTATCCCAACACTCCACAGGATCAAGCACATGAGTCTATGAGATGGATTCATGAGCTCCTTGCAGAAGATGCTCCATAGCACAGAGTAAGCCTCAGAGCCATGTGATGTTGCTGTTGCTAAGGTAACTACATTTTTTTAAAAGTGAACAGGCAAGTAAACAAGCATGTAAATAGAGGTAGGAGCCACATCATTTTTTTTCTGGTTACCTTGACAATAAAGTATCCTTTGAGGATTTAAACTTTCTTTGGAGAGTAAGGAATGCAATATGCTGTGATCTCAGGCAGAAATGATTGGTTTGTCTAATTTTTTTATCTGATCTTTCATACCCTTTAGTGATACCGTTCCCAGTGGGAAGTGAATGAGACACTTCTTACAAAGATGCACAGTATACAGTGATGTCACTAGGATACAAGGTTAGGTGTCCCCCATTCTTTTGCACTGGTTGCCAGGCTAATCAATGAGGTAGTGACTTGTTTACCTGTGCAATGTACGTACTAGGACAATGACTATCTGCTGCTTTGTGGCTATTTTAATAAATTATAATAAATAACCACCGCCACCTTCTCAGTCATTAACATGAAGTAGATAAGAAAATGTATTCCTCTTTTTACAGATGGAGAAACTGAGCTGAAAAGGACAAAGGCCTAATTTTCACCCTGCTGTTTAAATTGGCCCAGGCTTTACTAAATGACTTGCCATGGCCACAGAGGGTGTCGGTGTCGGTGCTGGGATGACTCATTTTACAGTAGAACCTCAGAATTACGAACACCTCGGGAATGGAGGTTGGTTGTAACTCTGAAATGTTCGTAACTCTGAACAAAATGTTTTGTTGGTTCTTTCAAAAGTTTACAACTGAACATTGACTTCATAGAGGTTTGAAACTTTACTATGCCAAAGAAAAATGCGGCTTTCCTTTTTTTCTTTTAGTAGTTTATGTTTAACACAGTACTGTATTGTATTTGCTTTTTTGTGTGTGTCTCTGTTGCTACCTGATTGGATACTTCCAGTGTGTGTGGTTGACTGGTCAGTTTTTAACTGGTGACTGTAACTCTGAGGTTCTACTGTATTTTCTCATTTTTTCTGAATGGCTACTCATCATACGTATGTTAGATGTGTCAAAGGAAAGAACTCTTGAGGGGTTCATTCATTCCTCTTGCTGCAGGCACAGTAGAGGATTTCCCAAACATGCTACCACAAGTGTACTCCCCAAAGGGAGTATTGCAGTGGGAGTACAGGGAGTGCTGGCTACACATCCAACACAAGGGCCATCTTGCAGGCATAAGATGGGCCAGAGATGGCCTGTCTCATTTTCTTTGCTGCTGCTCTAAGGAGAAATGGGCTCCCCCTGTGTGTACTGCTGACCACAACATAGGTACTATCCAGCTGAAGGAGTGGACACACCTACAGTTGAAGGACCACTCTCAACGTGGGGCCAATCCTTGCAGTTTTCATGGAGGAAAGAGGGCATAGGGTAGCATTTCACCCCCAAGCTTTTGATATTGCACCTGTATTCTGACTGTGGTGACACCGTGATTGTTATTTCATGAATAGGACCCCTACAGTTTACGCAGAAGTAACCAGCACAAACTACAGCCCTGGCAGTGCCTAGCAGGAGTCATAGCTGACAGCAGCTTTGCTAAAACCGGCTGGGGTTGGAGGGACTAAAACAACATCTTAGCTGGAAAAAAAAAAAAGCAAGAATGAGGATCATTCAACAGCTTTCTCCTCACATACCTAAGGGAGAGCTTCACTAAAATTGACAGCTAATTCAGTACACATCTCATAATATATTATCTCACCATCTCCATGACAAGTCTAGTGAACAAGATGCAAATGAACGCTTAGGCAAGTAGGTTCTTAATGTCACTTTAAAACTCAGCATAGCATCTCTGTCTTCTCCATCCAGTGGATGAGTTACGTAATGATGGAGCAATTCTGGGAAAGGTAACAGCAGGGTAGCAGAGGAAATGGAAGGTAAGAGAGGTTAATTTATGGAAATTATCTAGGTCACATAATAAGTAGGACGTGTCATGCACAGCTTTAAAAATACAGTAGTAATTATTTAGAATCTGATTTTTTCAATAGATAGCCAATGAGGGTTATCAGATGTCATGTAATTGTTCTGATCTCTTCATCTCCAAGTGAACGGCAGCATCTTGAATTGATGGAAGAACTTATAGAACAGTTAGCTAAGAATAAGACTTCACAGGTCTTGCCCAGGAAAGAATTAAGCAAACTATGGGCCAAAACCTGTAAAGCTTTACTCATGTGAGTAGATCCACTGAATTTAATGGGACTACCTGTCTGAGGAAAAAGGTTTATAGGATTTTGCTGTTTCAGAACTACATATGATTCTAATGGAAAAATAAATACCTATAAAACAGGACTAATTCATACATAAAAACTATATAAGACCTGCCTCAATACTTACAAAGTAATGAGATCTTTCCCTACTCAGTAGTAGGGGGGAATAAAAGCATTGCCTCATGTTAGTCAACTATTGTACATATCCACACCATGAAAGAATGATTTATGACTGTATAAGCGGGGTTATAGCTCACTGTTTCCCCTATTCCCTTGTTTTATTTTGTTAATCGTAATGCTTCCTAGCAACCCTAATTAAGAGGGTTGCTAAACCTGGGGAATGACTTGATGTGCCAAGCAGACAACGTAGGTTGTAGTTCTCTCTGCAGACCACTGTAGGACAATCAGTGATTTCAGATATTTATTTATAAGATTAAAAAAAACTTTCAAAGAATTCAGAATCATCAGGTTGTGAACACTGGACTTGATCCAAAGCCCACTGAAGCCAATGGAGACGTCAGTGGGTTCTGAATATGGCCCACTGATAGATATGTAATTGTATTAACTTATTATTGTTACAGTGTTGCCAATTCTTGGGATTTGATCACAACTCTCATATTATTTGATTTTTTTCTAAAAGCGCCAACTCTTGGAGTCATGGGATTATGTGAAAATCTCAGTTCCCCCCTCTCCCCCCACCCCAAAACAAAACAAAGTAGGCTTCTAGTCCTCCTGGTTGGAGAGAAAAGATGGAAAACATGACCCAAGTGAATCCTAAAGGTTCAAAAAACAGAAAACAAGAAAAAAGAATCTTAGTGTTTTAAAAGCTCATGATTTTGGAATTTCTGAACACTTAGAGTTGGCCATACTGCCATTACCTTCATCCACCTTCCCTCTTTCCTACTGTTTGTTACACTTGTTGCAACATCTTACAAATTATATTTTAAGCTTCTGCAGGAACAGTTTGTCTAGCACCAAGCAGAATGGGGCCCTGATCCTGATCTGTCCATTGGATGTTATTGGAATATATAGAAATATTAAAATAATAATAATAATAAAATAATAATAACAGCTAGCCATTTGCATGTGTATTTACATGCACGTGTATTTACCCAATGTGTACATGGAACTGCACCAATTCTCATTTTGAGGGTTTACCTGAGTAACGCATGAGTAGAAATTGAGTAAGGACTTTAGGATTTGGTCACCGAGTCATAAAAATACACACTTTAAACCCTTTGGGTGTGGTTTTTTTTCCTCTTCTGTCTAGTGAAAGGTGTATCGGAGTGCATACAGGAATAAACATTTCTGATGAACTTTTTGGTGCTTATGGTAATGTAATTTCAGCAAAATATCAAATATTTTTCTGTTCTTCATGGCACATATAGATTGCACATAGAGCTCAGAATCAATTAATTTAAAGTAATAATTTGTATAAACATTCCAACAAAATTTTAAAGGGTATTAAACACCCTGTTTTATAAACATAACACTTAATTTAGAAAAAAAAACATTTAGAAGGTAATGCATTTAGGATAAGTGCACAACACATGAAAATAATAAATGAAATTTTCCCAGTTTAGAAAATGAATGTAATTAATTAACATTTAAATTACATTTTTAATTGCAATCATGCCCTCCCAGGGGACTCATAAGGGACCATAATTGCAATTAAAAGCATGTGGATTAGATAATAAAACAATGCACACTGTCTGAAATGTGCGATTTAAAATGGAAAGCAGACATTGTTATCGGCACATCTAACTTAATTGTAGCCATAAAGCAAATGTGCTGTACAAAATAAAATTCACATACGGGAACATTTAATTCTTGAATCTCTTAAAGGGGACACGCTTGAGAGCACATTTTATGACAGGTTCTGTTTGAAACAGCCCTTTAAGGCTTTAGAATTCAGGGTTGGTGCTTTAATGTTTTTGCATTAATAAAAGCATAGCTGAATGTTCCTATTAAAATACACAGATACATTTAAGTAAGAGATGAAACTGAGTGTCTAAAATTTAAGTTGCAGAAGGCATAATTATATCAGGGGCATATTTCTTTTTGTCCTGCATTGTTTTCAAACTCCATTTGTCAAGGGAGTGTTTAAGGGGATACTGGATTTCTAGTCTATGAACGAAACAGAAACAAGTATCTCTTAAATAGATATTTATCAGTCAGATGCAAATGTCTTGAGCCTTTTACTGTGGTCACCTCGCAGGGCAGTGGACCCTCATCAAAATACCGACATTCCATTTCAAATTGGTGCTGCCCCATTGCTTTCTGATAAATACCAAGGGTTTCAGCCATTAGTGCCATGAATGTTCTCCCACCTCCATTTTATCACAACACAAAGAGAAGAAATAAGAGGTAACCAGCAACATAAAAGAGATTAAAACTTTGGAAGATGGAAAGGAGCGTAAACGTGCTATATGGCCACCATAAGTTAGACTAAGTCGTGAGCTGCCCTGTTAGACTCACAGTTCCCTTCATACCCATATGAGCCACTAGTACCCAAAGGGCAGATCCTCAGCTGGTGTAAATTGAAGTCAATGGAGCTATTGCAATTTACACCAGCTGAAGATCTACTCCCTTGCTGTTGTGGATGTGATAGCAAATCATTCAGGAGTGAAAGGATTAAAAAAAATAAATCACTCTAGATTAGTAAGAAGGTGTATCCATTTTATTATACAGACAGAGAAAGAGAAAAGTTTTGCTGACTAAGGCAGGCAGGTGTCAGCACATTATAGAATTCTTCCACAGTGGTTGCATCTTTTTTACCATTTACGATTTGGACCTTAAAGGACCATTTCTGCTCTCATCTAACTGAAAGCAGAATCTGGCCCCATAGCTATTCCTTATGACAAATGTTGATAAATACAGTGCATGTGTAGAGTGGAACTGGTTTGGATGGAACTCTAATAGGACGAAACTCCATTTATACTGAAATGAATGGAAAGTCCTGAATTGTTTCAATGCACAGTGCAGCTCTAACTGAAGAGAACCACCACTGAGACAGAAGGTGTTTTGTGAAAATAATGACTTAATGGATGAAATTCACCCTGTAGCAAATTACTCACTAGGTCATCTGCATTACTTTAATCCCACTTAAGACCTTAACCTGTGAATTAAGTGCAGAGGTTTAAATGGAGTATGTATCCCCCAGTACACTGAATCAAAGTTTACCTTATAAGAGGGTTCATCTGTGTAGATAAACACAACACTACCACTTTCCATTAAGACACACTGAAATCATGCTGGGAACTAATGTGTAAGATCTCCAAGTTCTGTAACTTTTCCCTTTAAAAAGGATTGAGAAACCTTGAAGTTCTTCAATGTAATCTTTCTTGCTAGCTTTGCCATAGTACTTGGACAGCACTATATATACAGTATAATAAATAGTGATTGGTTTTGAAGGCAATAGTGGTACAATATTTCTTAAGGGTTAGAAAAGTTACCAAGAATGTGAAATAATGCTGAAAGCTGAATATCACAATTGGAAGTAACTTTTTAACCCCAGGGTAATATTTTACCCAACGATTGCTCAAGGAAACAGTTACCAATTGTTTTATAAAACAAAAAAAAATCTAAAGGGGTATGAAACCTACATGGAGAGTTCTCTGAAATGGGATGTATGGGCTGCCTCAGCCATTTTGCATCGTATGCAATGAAGTAAAATTGCCAGGATTTCAACTGTTGCCTCATGTTTCAGACTCTAGAGGAGTATAGTAGCCTGGCACAAGACACCCAATCAGAACTGAGGAAAAACAGATGAGTGTAATTACTATTTGGTTTTACACACACAATGCTCTCACACACGTTGATTGCCCATAAAAACTCAAAATTAACTTTTCTAAATACAGTGTGGCACCTGCCTGTACTATGTTATTGCAATCACTGTGGAACAACACTGAGTCTTTAATGGCAACTACTTTGTATGAGTATGTATCTGTTTTTTTGGTGGCTTTAAGGACTATATAATTATATTTCAAATTCAACCACCGCAGAAGTAGACTCCCTCACTTGGCCACTGGGATGGATTTGAGACACAAAGATTTTCCTAACTAGGCAGCTTTACCTTTTTTTGATCCCATTAGTTGTCCAGTTGGGCAAAGCACAGTTCTAACTGCATGCCAGAACCAGTATTCTTCCTGCCTAAGGCAAACAGTTAGCCAACTTAGTACACCACTGACATTCAAAACTGGTAAGTGTTGGAAAGTAAAGAAACCAGTAGATTGGCTGTGTTAGAGCCATGTTCAGATTAATTTGGACAGTCAGAAAATAGGGGCACCTGTCAGTTTCCAGGTAACACAAGGGATTTTCTTTTGAGCATCAATTTCTACCTGTGGGTGAGGAAAAAAAAGAGCTCCTTTTCTTAAACCAAAAAATCAGACAAGGTGTAACTCATAAATCGCATTGTGCCATGTTACGATGGCTTACATTGGTTCATGTCTCGTCATATGACAATATAACATGACACCAAACTGCATGTACATTACATTGGAGATTTATAATAAAAGCCTCCTTTGCTCAGAAGTATTGTGAATTGCTTGTCTATGAGGAGCAGGACGTTTTTGAATCACACACGCATTCTATAAAATATGCACATCCAGTCTCCAACACGAGCATAAACTAATGGGATTGGAGAACCAGAACTTTTCATTCCAACCGGATTTCAGTAATGGAACTTTGTAACCTTGTGCTTTGATTTGGTTTTTTAATTAATTTCAGGAACATGGCAAATGCAAAACAGAGACATAGGATAGAAGAGTGGGAGAAAAAAGTAAAGATAAAAGACAGAAGAAAACGAATTGTTAATTATTGATTAGACGGTTCATTTGCTCACACCTACATTACTGTGCTCCTGTTTTAACCCCCTGTGCTTGTTGCTCGGGCTTGACTTGGGCTACATCATTAGATGCTTTCCTTTTCTTTTGTCATTCCTCATTAATTTCATCAGCTTTAAAAAAAAAAATCAGGGTAGAAATTATTACATGTATCATGATGACTTCCAGTCATTCTCATGGGATGTGCCTTTTCTGAGTCAAAGGTGTGGTAAATAATACCGCAAGCACACCAATTGCAGTAGCCGTGCAGTCAGTACATGGCAGTGGTTATAATGTTTATCTCTGAGTACTGTACTTAAAGGATGTTGGCTATCTCAAAGTTCTAGTCTCATGAAGGGTTTATGTCCCTCATTTCCCAGTCAGTTTACTAGGAATTCAGAAGCTTATTTACAATATTATGGAGTAAATTTCCTCCATTGTCAGACTTCCCCACATAATCAGCGAGGATCGACCCCTAGACCTTCTCCATGAAAAGCAGGAGCCTGTAATTCTAATATGTATATTAAAGAAAGAATACTCTAGTATTTATTTAATATAGGATAATTGTGTACCATTAAAGGTAACTAATGTATATTATGGTACCTTCTTTTAGAGTATCATTCGTAAAATACAATGGTCATGGCATACATATTTTGAATCCCAGGGACCACTCATGACAAATATTCCAAAGACTGGTTATTTCACTTGAAACTGGCTTTTCTTTTGTGTGTGTGTGTGTGTATGGGGGAGGGGGATGGGCAGGGGGAGAAAGGAGGGGAGAATAACTGGCACTCATATGAAAAAGAACATTTTAGCTGTTACATGCTGGGCCTTACTTTATTTATTTAATTCAAGCTTCCTAAGTGAAGAACGTTTGTGTCTTCTCTTGCAGCTTTGAAGCCTCTTGGAGATTTACTGTGACACATCTAAACACGTGATAGTTTGCTCACCATGAAACCCCTAATTCCCAGGATAGCATTTATTTTGGAGACAAAAATGCAAGGCAGACAGGATTTATAGAGATGCAGAATAATTCCCGTCTGACACAGGGAAGGTAGGTCTTATGCACTTAGCACTTATATAATTTTTTTTTTTAACTCTGAAACCTAATCCCATTCTGGAGCGGGTGATCTCATCTCTAAGATCAGTGAAACTGTAGCATAGTTCTATTAAAGATAAAAAGGGAGGACACTGTCCCATATCTTAACATACAGAAAGAATAATAATAAAAAATGCTTTTCTTTGATCCCTTCGCCAAATAAAGTACCATTCCAGCATTTGACATATGACTTCAGTGACCCAGAGATATGCCTACTGTACATTACCTTTACTTTCTTCCAACAGAGCCAAACTAGTAACAGAACTCTATCCTTTACACTGAGTTTCTGTTAAACCATTTTTCACATTTAGTTCCCAATAGAACTTGTCTGTTTCCTACAGGTGATTTATTATGTAGTTTCTAAGCAAAACACTTTTATCTGAAAGTATAGGTCAGACAAAGGAATAATGTAATCAAAGAGACACTTTCAGAAACATTATAAATACTGTACTATATACAGCAGAAGTCCTGCACTGTCAGAAATGACTAGCTGTTCGCAAAGGTGGATGTTCATTGTTTTTTGGAGGAGCAAGAATTGCAGTTAAACTGGGAAAGGAAAAATTCCTCTGACTCCTCTTCCCCCATCCCCTCTCCGCCCAGCAGCAGATATCTTATTTGAAAAACATTCGGGTCCCAAGAGACTCTATTAGGGATGTTGTTTTTAATGCCTTGCTCCTAGAGTTTGATTTCATTTTACCAAGTGGTGGTTAAGAATTACTCTGTGGTAGGGAGATGAATTGGGGCAAGTCACCCTCTACTGTTCATTTCCAAAGGTGTCACCATATCTATCCACGGACCTTATATGGCCCCAATCCCTTTACCAATCTGAACACTGCATAGTTTTTAATGTATTTAGCCTCACAACATCACTGTGAGGCAGAGAATTCCTATTAGCCCCATTTTCCCATATGGGGAACTGAGGCACAGAGAGACTAAGTAACTTGCACAAGGTCATATAGGAAGTCTGTGGCAAAGCAGAGACCTGAACTTATGTCTCCCAAAGGTTCTAGGGTTCTAACCACTAGAGCAGTGGTTCCCAAACTTGTTCCGCCGCTTGTGCAGGGAAAGCCCCTGGCGGGCCGGGCCGGTTTGTTTACCTGTCGCATCCGCAGGTCCGGCTGATCGCGGCTCCCACTGGCCACAGTTCGCTGCTCCAGGCCAATGGGAGCTGCTGGAAGTGGCGTGGGCTGAGGAACGTACTGGCTGCCACTAAACTCTGGGTTAAGTGGTGAATGTGGCAGGGAAAGGTTCTAGCAGTAAGGAGGCAGGAAGACACTCTACTGTGAAAAATAGCCGTGTAGATGTGGGAGGCACTGCTTGGGCAGTAGAGAGCCATGTAGGGTGTTATGCCTGGGTTTATACCCAAAGGCTTTACTCACCTAAGCAGTGCCTCACTGTCTCCATTGCTATTTATACCCAGGCTAGCGGGGCTAGTCATGTATGTGAAAAGTGTGCAGTGTAGATGTACCTTTAGTGGAATATCAAAGCCAGAGGACTAGTTGGCACCAAGGAGAGCTAGGTAGTGTCAAAGAACAAGATAGATAAGACCAGTGGTGGGGAAGCGGAATTATCTGGTTGATTTGAGAAGAAAGGAGAAGAGGGATGAAGCGAAGGAGAGAGAATAGGAAGACTCAAACTGTTTGGGCAAGTTTGGAGCAGCCTCCAAATTTCAGAGCTTATCCAGGTCAAACAAAACTTCAAGTGCTTTGAGATTCACCCATTTCTAGTCAAATTCCCCTTACATTGTGTGGCAGGGCAGGGGTAAAACCCCCTTTAAAGCCCTGCCAAAATGCTGGCTACAGCCTGCTCTCTGGCCAGTAGGCCAGGTGTAGAGATGCAGGTACCCAGCAGGGAGCCCAGCTGCAAGCACTAACGAGGGCTGGCTCAGACGAACATGCTGGGCTAAGTAGTGACAGCTGGGCTGGGGCAGGAGAGGGCTATAAAAGCCCTGGGCAAACCTCAGTGGGGAGGCTAGCCTGGGAGGAGACAGGAGGGCTGTATTGCTGTCTCCTTGCCAACAAGGAAGCCTCAAGCGCCAGGAGACCCTGGAGAGGGTCTGTGGGGCACTAACTGTTGGGGGATTTGGGAACTGCACAAGCACTGTAAATAAAGGGTGATCCAACAAAAGAAGGAGTGAACACTCTTTATTATACCAGCCTAAACACAGGGTGCAGGCACAAAAGTGGGAGAGCCTGTGCGGACCCTGTGACACATGGCTATTTTGCTATGCTGTAAATCAACAGAGGAGACAATAGTGACAGCTCAGCAATATCGTTCCTGGTACAACCAGTAAGACTGACCTCTCCACCTTGAGAAGTCATCTCAAAATGGGGAGGAGCATGAGGTTCTTTTCAGAAAGAAACAATGTTATATCTTTAATCTTGCATAGGATGCCTAGATATTATGGGGAGGAGTATATTAGAAATGCAGATGGGCAGATTGACAGAACTGGCCTATACTTCCGGTCAGTATGGAGCCATGATAGAAGAAAGGGAGAGAGGCCATTGCATGGAACAGTGGCAGAATATGTGATAGAAAAGAGACTTCATTGTGGAATGAAGGTGGAGATTTGTCCTTAGAATTATGTATTGGGAAGGGGACTGGGAAATGCAAAATATTTCAAAGATTCAGCCAGGATATACATAGAAAAATGAATGAAATTCAGAAGTGCTAAAGAAATGGCAAGACAACAAAAACAAAAACATTCAATACTTTTTGACCTTTCCCACTAGTTTCCAACTTGCAACATCAGAAAGCAAATAAAAAAATACCTAACTTCTTGCCTGAAAACTTTATTAGAGGCAGTGAATTTAGAAAAAAAATATAGAAAGGTACTGTTTGGACCAGATGCAGCACGAAGAATGACCCCCTTAAACTGGAGACAAGTTAGATATTTGAAAAGAACCAATTTTTCTCATTCTTTTACATACTCACTTATATTTATTTATATGGATTTGTCTTTCAGTTGCTTATTTTATTTTTTACTGTGTATTAGGTGTTAATGATCATATACAGTCATGAGATTTAAAATAGAACCCTGCGTTTCACTTGAATACCAGAATGGTGTACACACAGGATGCAATAAATATAAATAACAAAAACCTTGAATAATCACATACTCTATATCCTCTCTTACTGGAACATAAAAGCAAACCCTAACCTAAGACAAAACTTAATACAAATATGATATGAAATAAAACCCACAATGCTACAGCTGAATTTGAACTATTCAGCCTTCATCAAACATATTGGAAAGTGTGCAAGACGACAGGGAAAATCTTTGCATATAAATTATAGCTATGAAAGGATTTGCTACTACAAGCAAGTGTATAGATGAAACTTCCAAAAGCCTTATATAAAGTATAAGATACTGTAAATAATAATTTACATTTGAATAGCACTTTCCATTCTAAGGATCTCAGAACATTTTGCTAACCATGGGTGAAATTTGAGGCTTGGTCTACACTACCCCCCCCCAATTCGAACTAAGGTACGCAACTTCAGCTACGTGAATAACGTAGCTGAAGTCGAAGTACCTTAGTTCGAACTTACCTTGGTCCACACGCGGCAGGCAGGCTCCCCCGTCGACTCCGCGGTACTCCTCTCGCCGAGCTGGAGTACCGCAGTCGACGGCAAGCACTTCCGGGTTCGACTTATCGCGTCCAGACTAGACGCGATAAGTCGAACCCAGAACTTCGATTTCCAGCCGTCGAACTAGCTGGTAAGTGTAGCCAAGGCCTCAGTGTAGATGGCTGCACAAAGCCCTCAGCACTACTTACACATCACAGTGGTGAGAGAGGTCTCTGTGTGCCCTGTAGGGGTGCTCCTCACCAGACCCATATAGGTTGGAGTGGGTGGGGCCATAGGTATCAGGGTGAGAGAGAATCCACATTTATGAGAGATGGCTGGAAACCAACAGTGTATAAGGACTGCAGGCACCGGCAATAACAGCTCTAGAGAATCAGCACTGCAGGCCAAGACCTGACCCCATATTTTGTGTGTGTGAATTCCATCCCCCAGTTCAATCCATGCACAATTCCAATTACTGGGGCTGTAGGTGTGATTTTCACCATTATGGACTAAATCCTCAGTCCCGATTCAGTCTTTACTCAAGCAAAACTCCCACTGATTGACTATGACTAATATCCATCCATCTCTGGGGTAAGAGCACCAGCCAACTGGCTCACGGATTGCTGCACAACAATAAGAGCAGGAAAATTTTGGGTGAGGAAAACCTAGTGGGAAACCCTGCTTTGTGATCTAGATCTATATCACAGCAGCATTTGGAGCTGTTTGTTCTTAAACTTGGAGAAGTACCAGAAAACTGCCAAATAGAATACTAAATAATAATACTTTGCACTTAAACAGTGGCTTTCATCTGAGGATTTTAACCTGCTTTCCAAAGATGAGCAAGCTAAGTATTATCCTCATTTTAACAATGGGGAAATAAGACAAAGGGAAGATGAGTTACTCGCTGACAGTCACACAGCAGGTCAAACACAGAGTTAGGAACAGAACTCAGGTCTCCTGACTCCCAAGCTCGGGTTCTAACAACTCTACATGGTCCCTCTCTGAAAGTGCCAATCCTCACCTAATATTGATCAATGTAGATAATACGTTATTTTTGAAACTTCTAGGAGATAGGTTGATAGAAGCACTCCCTGATCCTGTCCATCTCAGTCAAGTGAGTTTCATTAAAAGCAGGCTGTATTATTAAATAGAACGAACATAAATGTGGGAAAATAGTAATGCCCTTTATAGCATGATACCAAAAAAGGTTAATCTCATCAGGTATGAGATCCAATATAAGAAAAACCCATGTGGATTATAAGATTACACCTTCACAATAGCTGGCAAGTTCTGCAACTGGGCCAAACTCCACAGTAGTAAGGCTCCGTGTGGGGAGGGTGCAAACTCCACTACACTAGCATGCACATCCACACACTGCCACAGGTATTTTGCCATATAAGCGATTACTCCAACATTGATAAGATAGTCTAAAGTTTTATATGGCCATTGGAAAGATACCAAAATTGTCACTTGATCAATTTTATATCAGACTCAATAAAGGAGGATTTCATTTTCCAAATATTAAAGTTTACAATGATCACTTTGCCTTTAAACATATTTTGAAATGTGTTAGGGTGAAGGATAAAGAAACAGTAGTTTGGGACAAAACCGAATAGAAATGTCTTAAATTAATCACTCTTTCCTACGTTTAATACAGCATAATGCCTCCTTCCTACCTGTCCCTCCATCCTGAGTTACATAACCATCATTAAGCACACAGGAAACTCATGGACAATCTAGCTTACTGATTTAAATTTAATGTGTTTATGGACCCAAAACCAACCAAGGAACAACTCAGTTCCACAAATAAAGAACAAGAGAACTGTAGAGTTAGAAGGGACAAAGAAACCATTAGTAAAAATAAATTAGGTATTTCAAAATGGAGTGTTAGTACTCTCTATCTTGCCCCTGGAAATATATCTTAACATGGGCAGTATTAGCAGTCGTCCTTCCTATATACCTAAACATCAGTACAAGTACCTATTTCACGCTCTAGTTCCCATTACATACATATTAAAAATTAGAGCGGGGCAATTTTTTTTGGCTAATAGATCATTTGATGAAAATTGCAGGTTTGGGTCAATTGAAACTGTTCATGAATTCAGGTTGAAATCGATGAATAGTTTCAGCCCAAAAATCCGGGAGAACGTTTTCTGAAAAAGTCAGAACAGTTCTTTTTGACTTTTTGTTTCAAAACATTTAATATTGAAATTTAGCTAGATTTAATTAAAAAAAACCCAAAGGGTAAAAATCACTCAAAATGTTTCATATTGTATCAAATAAAATGTTTCATTCAATCCAAACCTAAATTTTTGGGCAATTTTTTGGTTCAAACCCTGAAACATAAAAAAGCCAATTCTTTGTCCAGTTCTAATTAAAATACAACCATATCAATGCAGATAGTACAATCAGCTCCAAGCGAAATATGGAAGTCTTCCTAACTCTACATATTTCCTCAAAATCTTGAACCAACAAACATGCTTTACAGTGTGTCAGTGGGCTCTATTGGACCAATAGAGGAATAACTCCAGAACTGAGTGCCTCCACTGGGAATATCCTGCTCCCTGGATTCATGGCATAAGAATCTGGGGGCTGTTAGCTCAGGTTATCCATCTTCCCTACAGAGATTAAACAGAAGAAGGAAGGCACTCTCTTAGATACCCGAGATACAAACCACACAGAGTTCTATTACATGGAAGCCAGCACCTTGAATTTCACTGGGAAATGAATTGGAAGCCAGTGTACCACCGGAAACACAAATTTAATCGGCTCCCTATGTGAAACGCCACAGGGTAAGAGATTAGAGACAATCTATTCCAGGGGTTATAAAATGGGAAGAGGTGCATTAATTCACATGGCCTGGAAGATTTTGGTAAGATGTTATTCTCTGAGTCACTGATTCTTGCGTCCTTTTAGAAGTGAGTACAATTGAAAACACAGCTAAAGCTGGGATGTCATTTGCTATGGGGCAAGAGGGTCAGTTGTCCCCTTGACCTTATTTTGCCCCCACACTTTTAATTGATCTATATACTCCATGATATCTTCCATTCCCTCTGTCCTCCAATATTTGCAGGATATAATATCATCACATATAATGTTCTATATGCTGATACAACTTTGCCTCCCGCTCCGAATTTTTCTGAAATGATGCCCCTGCAGCCAAGCTGAACATGTGATTTGTTAATAGTTAAGAAGTTAATAGAATGGAAATTGTTTAAAGTGACTATTCAAAAGAAGGACAAAAATTAGTCATCTAAGGAGGTGCTCTCTTAGGCCAGATTTTGAACCCCTTACTAGCTGTGATCAGCCACCATGCACAGGAATAGTTCCATTGATTTCAATGAGACTACGTGTGTGTGTAACTGCTCCCCAATTTGAGTACAGGGTTCACAATTTGATACTTAATAGAACACAGCTGTACTCATTTGTACCTAGGTGCAATCTCCTAAAGCAAGAACTTGCATAATAAGGATTTTTGTTTCAAATGCTTTCATTGTGGTATCAAACTGGAAATCTCTTATGCTGAAATAGATTGAGCCAGATCATCTGCTGGTGCTCCATTCTTTGAACTTTTACCACTTGTCTTAGTTACTGTGAGGGAACTGGCTAGCCTAGAAAAGATATCCAGGATATTTGATCACTGTTCCCAGAAATATATATAAAATATTTACAAAATTATACAAACATCCTATTCTCATTAACGTCTCTGCAGCACTTATGCGGAGCCATTCCAAATATAGCTGTATAGTATATGCGGTGGAAGAAAAAAATGTCAGTACATTCACAACATTGTCATTTCATCTCTGGAGATAAACCTATGTATCAATGGAATCCTCCCCACTTTAGACAATTTTCCTTTAGCTGAGAGAAATTAAATGTAAGTAACAACCCAAGCAAAATGCTATCACACTTTACAGCATTCCCAAAGATGTGGAAATTCCTCCTAATTCTGAAGGAAGGAGTCTTTGAAAAATGCTTTACTACAACAATGAAAGAAAATTCAGATGGAAACATGGCAGTCATTCAATTCCTGATCAAAACAGAGGGAAACAGAGTATGCAGGGTTTAGCTCCTGCAGCAGACTTGGATTCAACTAATTATATTAAAGCCACTGAGAGCATTGGCTGAGAATGGACAATAGTGCCTCAAACCTAGGTGGTGGTGAAATGG
This sequence comes from Trachemys scripta elegans, assembly GCF_013100865.1. Taxonomy (NCBI): domain Eukaryota; kingdom Metazoa; phylum Chordata; order Testudines; family Emydidae; genus Trachemys; species Trachemys scripta. The sequence goes on from NC_048309.1 coordinate 14,236,885, forward strand.
GCTGCTACTTAACCAAGTTTTACTATTATAACCATTTGGCCAACTGTTCCCAAAGGCAAAATGTTCTCTCTGTGAATAGCTATCGCCTTTTCAAAACAAATTCACACAGGCAGTCATTTAGCTTCTCTCCCCCCAACCCCACCCCGAAAATGAAAGTCTTAGAAACAAACCTAATGGCAAAGAACCTAGAATGTGACCTTATGCCTATTGCCACCTGTTGTTTCCCCTGAGATGTGTATATCTATGACATGTCATCAGTTTTCCCTATCTTCCAATGGACCCTTAGGAAATGTTTTCCAGGTAAGCTTTCAAACAAAGACAAACTCAAGTGCTATACCAGTAATATAGGTGTAGTCTGCTGAAAATGACAGGGGCAGCTCTTGTCACCCCACTGAAAGAAGTGTCAACACAACCATATACAAGACTTTGAGGCCTGATTTTATATTCTGCTACTTTCACATACCTGCTGGAAACAGGAATATCATTTTGCACCAGGGATATGACATTTCAACCATTTTGACCCAATCTGCTTCACCAAGGAAAACACATATAGCTATGGTCCAGCATTTCAAAAAGGAAATGTCAGACAGAAATAATTTATCTTAACCTAGTGCACAATGTCTTAGTGTCTGCTGCATCAAAAACAAATACTATTTAATTTCAAGTGCCAGAAAAGAAAGAAGTTGAATTTGGTGGTGGTAGTGAAGATGCTGTGATGGCATGTGACATATTGTTAAGACATACATAACCTCATAGGAAAACATAACAATTTTATCATTCAACTGAATTGTGTTACCATCTATTTATACTTATAGTCAGTGTACATTACAGCATTAGGGCTATATCCCATTGCCATTTTGATCACATGCAAAATTCCCATGGAGGTCAAAGGAAATTCTGCATGAAGGATAATGGTGAAATATGACTTTCTGTCTGTCTGTATCTCTCTCTCTGTATATATCTCTATATCATATTAATTATAATAATTAGAAATTAATCATTTATATTAATTAAATAGTTACATCTAAGGCAGAACAGGTATGATAACGTTACCAATAATTTTATTTGTATAATAGTAACACCTGTATTACAGTAACACCCTAGCCAAGATAAAGGCTCCATTGTGCTAGGAGCTGTACACACATAATAAGAGACAGCCCCTGCCTGAAAGAGCTCAGAATCGAAACAGAAAAGACAGGCAAAGAGTGGTAGAAAGTAAGTATCACTACTCCCATCTTATAGACAGGGAATTGAAACACAAAAATGCTAGATGACTTGGGCAAGGTCACACACGGAGGCTGCAGCACCATTGTGAACTGAACCAAAATCTCCTGAGACCCCAGCCAAGGCCTTAACCACAAGCCCAGTCCTTCCTCTTACTGCAGAATCACATGCCTTTCACTTTACCCGGGTGTGCAGAGGGGGGTGAAGGGCGTAAAGAGCTTTCCTTCCCTCCCTTGCATACCCCACTGAAGAGCCAGGGCCAGTCCCCATGGTTGCACTCATACATAGGGGTTGTTTTCCGTGCACCTTCAGGGACAAACATCATCCCACAGGGAGCAGGCAGGAGGCCATTCCCCACCTGCTGCCTTTGCATCAGGAGGTTTCACACCATCAGTTACTCAGGGCAGTAACTAAAAGTCACACCGAAGCCCATAATTAGTCATGCAGTGAGTTAGATTTGTGCACTCAGGTAGGGCTTGGCTTTGTAACTCATTGGGCCCAGGCCTGGAGTTCATTACAGTCAGGTTTTCAGTAGGGCTTCTCACATGAGTAAGGTCTACTGGCATGAGTTTGTCCACGACAAAACTCTTGATTTATGTGTCTGAACACTACTTTTCTTTAAAGAACTGGGGCCAGTTTCCGTGCTGACTTATACCTCATGCAATCCCACTGACTTCAATAGGTCTGTATAGCTTATTATAAATCTGGCCATGCTTTAGCTCCTGTAGAAAGTAAATTCAGAGTGGCACGCACAGTATAACCATGCGTAACTCAAGTAGATCAGTTGATTCTCCAATAATGTGAGTGAACTGTGGTGTTTAAACAGCTAAAAACAACAGAGAAAATAACGTTTTCTTCCTCCTCACCCCCCCTTTTTTCCTGTTATAAACTTTGTTTTATATCCTCCAACTGATGCTGTCTGAGGTCAGTGCTGCTTAGCTGTTAAACTAGGGAGACTACTTTTTATAATGACCATGTAGTCTTTTATTTTTGGTTTTATATACCTCAAGTAGGAGGACAGTTTGCTGTAATAAGCAGTGAAAGAAGCCTCTTTTACCACAAGGGGAAAAAAGGTTCAGTTCAAATCCTCAAACTGAAACCAACTGGAAGGTGCTGAAATGAAGATATTATTGTACTTTCTTCTGAATGTCCTTATGCAAACAGGACGTTGTAAATGTCTCCCCTTGAAGAAAGGGCCTTGTATCAGGTCTTAGTTCTGCCCTTTGATTTATTAGGAGCTTCAGCGGCAGACCAAATAGGTTTTCCTGTCTCTGCTAGCTCCTACTCCACTTTTAAGTCATTGTGCTTGAAGACATGCTCTTAAAGTACAAACTCCGTTACAGTGCCCTAAATAATACGTGACGCGAATAAGTGCTGTTAAAGGAGTTTCCTGTTTTGGTTTCCTCGTTGGCACTCCAAGCTGAGCTGAAATCTCTAAAGGGCTTAGTTAGCATGCACATATTGAAACGGAACCAAAAAAAGATTCCTGCATTTGTAGTACTGTAGCTTTAAATGCCCTTGGCAGAAACTTCGTTCCTTTCTCTCTCTCTCTCTCTCTTTTTTTTTTAAATGTTTCTTCTTTCTCTCAGCCTGTCATTGACAGTAAGTGCAATCACATTACACACAGCTTTCTTTGGAAAGCCCCCTTTTTAATGATCTGGCAGCCTGTAGACACTGACTGCTTCCAGAAAAAATTTCAATCCCTCTTCCCACAGCTTCCGCAAGCTCCAATGATAAATGACACCTGTCATTCTGTCACAGACAAATGGCACAGATGGGAACGTTAGTGATAGATGGCTCACCAGAACAGGAAATCAAGTTTGTTGGGGCATTTTTCAACCAAAAAGAGCTGACCGGGACATTGTCATGAGCCTGCTCCAGAGGCCTTGCCTAAAAGGAGAGAATGAGCAAGGAACAGAGGGACTAGCAGTTTTTAAAAAGTAAGATGTAGTTGAAAGAGCAAGAAATTGTCTTCCCTCTAATTCAAAGGCAGTTCATTTTATTTTCAGTTCTCTGAGAGATGGATCAGAACCAATATGCTGTCTCTAAGCACAACTGACCAGTGAGGAGTTTGGTTGTAAACTGGAGCTTTTCAGGCCTTACTCTAGTTTATTTTAATACATGTATCATTGAAGTCTTCACTCGTAACTTTTTTTTTTTTAAGGCAAATCCTTTTCAGTGCCAGTTTCTCCCTCCATTTATGCTTTCTTCGCAAAAAACCTAATTCCAACAGCCCTGCCAAAGGAGACTCAGACATAATCCCCAACTGATAGTAGAAATAAATACCTCCTACTGATGAGGGCACATCTGATTAAGGCAGCCTCTTTGTATTTTTTTAAATGAGGGCAACCAACAGGCTCAAAGCTCTAGTAAATAACTCTGATTTTGGTCCAAAAGAACTTCTTGTTTTGTGTTTCCCCTTCTTGACAAGTAATGTCAATGTAGCTGAGGTTTAAAACCCTGTAGGAGCAAAGTAGTAGAGTAACTGGAGAGGTAAAGGGACTCTAACTGGCTACTACACAATCAGAGGGAAATCTTGCAATCGTTTTATAGGCAAAACTCCCAATGCCTTCAGTTGGAGCTTGGAATCAGTGACGATTGCAAGATTTTACCAGTAGGATACTGAGGCAGAATGACAGTCAAAAGACTGGGTGACTGTTACATTTTCAACAGTTCTTATTAACACCACTGGGAGGTGTGAATCCAAAATACGGGCCTGCTCTCTACAGCCATGGATGTAGACTCCCCTTGAGTGTGGACTTGAAAAAGCCTTTTATGGACTTTGTTGTAGAACAAAAGCAGTGCAAGTGTCCTTAGGAAAAGGAGGTGAAGTAAATGTACCCCTTCTGCTATCTCTACTCACACTGAGTGGTATTTATCAATGAAATCATCTCTTATGACTATATTCTACTCCACGAAGTAAGGGTGGCAAAATTAAGCCCAAAGAAAGCATCAGTCATGGCAGTGCTGGACACTTAGGCTATGTATATCCAGTATTTTGGAGTGAGCCTCCCAGCACGGGTCAACCAGAGCTCCAGACTGAACCACAACTTCAGAGCAACAAGGAGTCTGGTGGCACCTTAAAGACTAACAGATTTATTTGGGCATAAGTCCATCAACCCTGGCTGGGAGGCAAACTCCGAAATGCTGTGTAGACATATCCTTTGGGGTTTAGGATATTGCACAAAGATTCAGTATACATGTCCTGATAAGATTAATGTAAATCATGTGATGAAATCTGTACATGCTGCACAGAAAATGTATCCCTTGGGGCTAGATTTTCAAAAGCAGTTGGGCAATAATGGTTGCCTCGCCTGAACATTTATTGAATTTCACATGTAAACTTGGGTGCACAAAAACTTAATCAGAAGCCCAAGAAGATGTTAAAATACAGCTAGATATGCAGGTAACCTTAACAGAATTTACATGCACATTTTAGATGCTGATTATTTGCAGAAGTAGCCCAAGGAGAGCTCATGAGTAAATTTTTAGATTTTCCAACACAGTCTATGCTACAGTAACTGCTCATGAGCTGATGCTGTATGTTATGCCAAAGTGACGAGACATCTATAATGGACTGAAAGAATGTTAAACCAAGAGTCTAGAGGATTCTGAGACATACATACTCCAGGCATAAATATCAAGGCTTTCACCATCAGTTGTAGCCCACATAGATAAGAGGAAATTTTTGGTGCAAGGACGGATGTTTGTCCTTGTATAAAGTAAGAATGGGACACTTATGGAAGGACAAAAATACAGTAACCAGAAGAGGATGGAACACACAGGGTATATGCACTCGTAATGGCAGCAAAATGTCAGACACAAACATCAACTTGCGTTACAGATATGGGAGCAAAAAGGATCACGTTGAACAGTAAAGATGGAAGAGGTTATGAAGTGAACCTATTTAGTCAATGGATACACATGCTATTCTAAACAAGATAAATGAGGGGAAGAGTATACGCCAAGGTTGCTTGAGGATCAACGAGCCACTGACAAATGTAAATAAAGATCAAGCTCTTTCTCTGTTGGAAAATAGGTTTTTTCTATCTGTGAACTCTCTGTCATGACACATGGAGAAGAAACATAAGCCCACATCCAGAAGATGAGATGGTGGAGAAAGCAATACAGGCCTACACATTTGCAAATTTGTGCCTACAGAGTGCAGATCTGAACTTATAAAGAAGTGCTAACAATTTCACAGAACCTTTAAACAGTCTAACAGCTTTGGGCACATAAGTGTTAGCATTTGCACTGTGAGACCCACTAGGGCAGGGGTTCTCAAACTGGGGGTCGTGACCCTTCAGGGGGTCGTGAGGTTATTATGTGGGGATCGTGAGCCATCAGTCTCTACCCCCAAAACTTGTTTTGCCTGCAGCATTTATAACTATTAAATATAAAAAACATGTTTTTAATATATAAGGGGGGGGTCACACTCAGAGGCTTGCTGTGTGAATGGGGTCATCAATAAAAAAGTTTGAGAACCACAGCACTAGGGTTTTCACCTACAAATTATGCATGTCTGTGCATGCACAAGCGTAGGACAGGTGGTATGCCAGCTAAAAATATACCCCAATATTACTGTATTTCCCTTTTAAACAGGGATGAGCCTGAACTGAAACCACAGACTTGAATAACACTAAGCTCTGAGAAAATTAAAATCCAGATCTGGGGCCAAACTTCTCTGCACAAGCCCATCTCTATTGTTTATATTTAAATATTGCCACATGATGTTCTCTGCACATTAAAGTTCAGGAGAAAAACATTACTCCAGAATGAAACTTGGACTTCAAACTGAATTTGAGCACCTGGGGCAAAGTCTCTTTTCTTATTCTATTTCCTGAGCATACAGCTGAGTCTGACTTTCTGGCTTTTACAGTCAGTGCTCAGTTTGAAACAGATGTAGTGTTTCACCAAGAAGGTTAACTTGCAACTAGAGTTTCCGTTGCTATCTTTCTCCAAAAGAGGAGAAAATTAAAATATCCCTCATGAGGGAACATAACTTCACTGTGAATTTAATAAAGCTCTTTTTGAAAGCTCTAAAGCATAGCACAAAAACATACTAATAAGAAACAAAGCAGTGTACATTAAGAAAAAGAGTAATTAGAGAAAAACTGGGTAAACGAATCTGATGTCAATGGAGCTACATCAAGGATGAATTTGGCCTACCATGTTTCAAGTGTTGATCAAAATTGTGGATCTAGCGAGAAAGAAGTACACCCCAATGGAGCAAACACCTAAAACTTACAAATGTGAAATGTGCACATACTAAGGACAAACCAAATATTGAACGGAGGTTCTGAGTAGGCATAGAGACTATAAGGAAACCAAGTAGCACAGGCGAAATTGCTATGTGGAGTGAAGGTTCCTTGGAATCTTAAAACAGAATATGAAACAAAACCTGAGAGCTATTGAAGGCTGTTGGGGAGATTTGCAAGGAGACATGGGGGGATTAAGTGACCAAATTCTATTGACTTTCAGTGGCAATTAGGTAGCTAACTGCTCTTTGTACCTTTGAGAATCTCGAGTAATGGAGTCACTTGAGGAAAAAAAACAAACAACAAAATGGAACAAGCGGCAAGGCGTAATTTGGATATGTCTTGTAGATGCTGACACACAGGCCAAGGGGCTATCGCAGCAGTGCAATGGGGAAGAACCAGGGCATGAACCAGAAGTGTATTTGAGTCACTTGTCAAGTAGATTTTGGAACTGTTTTGTAGATGAAATCGACATGTTTTGACTAATGAATCATGAGCAGAGATTACCCAATATGTAGCCGATCTGATATACCTGCTTCTACCTGTGTGTTCTGGAACACTGTGTTCTTTCCTCAGATCATTCTTTTGGCAAATCAGCATTTGAAATAACAGCTGAATACAAATTCCTTAGGGAACAACCCTGCTCCAGTTCAATCCAATAGGGATTTTACCATTGAATACAGCTGGGAGTAGAAACAGGCTTTTAATGAACAGACTTCTTTTATCTCAGAATTTTTCAAAATATTCATCTCTTCCTTACATCCCTTCCAGTGTTCTGGGATGATCACTAAGGTATCCTTGTAGTCATCTTCCACCCCTGCCAGTGTATGCTATGAGCCATCAACACAGGATGACATATAACCCGAAGGTAGAACCCCTGTTTGCTCCACCCATTATTCCTCCCCACTAGTTTTTTTCCTGTTTGTCCCCGCCTTTGCTTGCAAACCTTGCAACTGCTGTGGAATATGATGAGGACAGCTCCCAGTTTCATCTGGCTGAAGCAGCAGGGGATTTAAAGCTCCTCCCTGTGCCAGTCAGTGCCAGAGTGGATGTGGCCTGTGCATGATTATGTCACCAGACACACACAGAAGGCATGGAAAACTTGAGCACTTCTCCTTTCCCTTCCCAGCTGACAAGCCCTTCCTTCTCCCCTCTTCTTCCAGTCTCTCTGAGGGCTCCTCTACACACAGCAGTCGCACTGGTTTAAGTTTGTGGCTCAATTTCCACAGTCTACGTTCAAAGTTCCCATTTTCTTAGGATGGGTATATTCAGCCTTTAGTCAATGTCTGCTCCTCCCTGCAGCATGCACTGAAGTTTAGCAAAGTGACTAACAAATACCTTTAAAAGTGATTTTTCCCCCCCCTTAACGCCTAATCCATGCTCCCTTCTGTGCACTGCATCCTTTCACCAAGGCCTTCACCTTCAGTATGATTTTAGGTTCATCTTAATCATGAAATGAAGAAACAAATTGTTCTGAGATTTGCATTCTATTTGAGAAGCGTTCTTGGCTCCCATTCATGAAAGCATAGTGGTGTGGGTGGCTGTTATGTTTCTTTCGTGTTTGCAAAAACCATGATCCTACTGAGCCCATTCATACTTAAGTGAGTTCCTCAGGTGAAAGTCAGTCAATAATGGTTGCGAGCTATGAGAGTATCTCTGGCTTGGGCATTTACTAAAACTCTGATCTGATATTACTGAATGTTTCTATTCAAGATCTTAGTGGACTTTTAATTCTTGCAAAGATCTTACAATAAGGTATAGGAAATTAGTTATTTACAGTTGTAGAAGTGACAGTCATTTCTACAATTCAGTTACTATTTACATATATGAAGTCCACCAAATTTAACAGCTAAATAAAATGGACTGGATAGCAAATACCCGATCAAAAATATTTTGCAAGTATTTAAAGAATTGTGTTATGTCAGCACAGGATGCAACAGAAGTAACATGATGTGATGTGACATAACTCCACCAATGTAATATGAGATGACACTACCAAGTACAAAATAAACCAAACAAAAACCCCTTTATTTTTATCTGAGATGCTCATTATTCTCCAGTGTCTGATCTGTACCTTTTGTGATGGACTTAAGTGGAGTGAATACTGTTACAATTTGGCTGATGTCATGGGTTTAATGGCTATCCGAATTAGTCTAATCCTCCAGCAATCTACTAAACCTTTAATCTTTAAATTTCTCTCTCTTAAACAAAAACATTCAGAGGTATTCTACAGTAATGTCACAGAATGCTAGGCATACCCCCTTAGAGCTGCAGCATTTTTGGAGCATTACTATAGAATTCTATAATGTATTATATTGTAGTAAATTATATTCTGTAGTATATTATATTGACAGGGTTGTGAGATCATGAACAGGAAGGAATAAAGTTGAAAAGTATGAGCCAATCCAGAAAATCCTTATTCCTATGAGTAGTCTGTAGTAAGTAGAGATACTCAGATGACTGACAACTACTCATACAAATAAAGGTTTGTGGGATCGAGCCCTATCTCTCATTAGAGACAAAATGAACTGATACTTGCAGCTGTTCTAGCACCATTAAAATGCTGATGATTATACAAAAAATAGAGAGAACCATTTAAAGACACAGACATTTGTGTAATGAGCTGAGGTTTCCGTGAGGACTGGCTTTCCATTGGGAAATCAGACTGTGACTAGACACCAAGAAACTTAACAGCCTGGTGAAGTTCTGACTGGATTTTTTGGCTGCCCGGGTCCCACCCACACAATTCAACATAGTTTAACATACCATACAAGAAAAAAAGAAGAGGCAGGGGGAATGTGCGGGTAGGGATGGGGGAAGAAGTAAAGTCTAGGATTTCTGTGAAATGTCCAGTAGGCTCTGGCATGAAGTGCTAACTCAGCCCTCAGTTCATATCAGCATTACATCCAGTAGATTCTGGCATGTAGCGCTTGCTCAGCCCTCAGCTCATATCAGCATAAACACTTCATCACAGCTGACACGCTGATACGCTAAATGAGTAAGTGCGTGCACAAAGAGGTCACCGAGAAGTTAACTAAAGGGATTATAAGGGACAGTCAACACACTTCAAAAAGAAAAACTCTGATAGGTGCAGAAAACATGGTAAATGAGCCCTAAGAATTCAAACCCTCAGCCGCGCACTCCATTACAGGCCTGACAGCTGAGTTCTAAACAGTTAAATATGAAACTGTCAACAAGGGCCTGTCTTAATAACCAAACTTGAGGCCTTTTATCCTGGAAGATTTATGAAGTAATTTTAAAGAGGCCCAAGCAAACATCTGTCAATAAATTGAATGCCGGCTACAGGATTTACAAGCAAGACAAGAATTTCTCATTAAGTGCACATTAGCACTGTGGGGATCATAAATAGTAAGAGGGCAGGAAGCTGAGCCTCTCAAGCTGTCATTAAAACACTATCTAAGAACTAATGAGGAAGTGATGGAAGGATACTAATGATCCCTCTGGCTCCTTTCGTTCGGCAGTGAAAGAGGATCGTGCAATACAGGGTTTCAGTCTGCCACAATTGGAGACCTACAGTACAGAAGAGAGGTTTCCAGAGAGCATCACAGGACATGTTCCATCACTGTAAGTCCACAGGCTGATCCTGAGTATCCTATGGTGAACCAGAAAACACACATCAAGGAGCTATGTCCTCTGAATTACCTGAAATGGATAGAAACCATTCAGGATGTTGCAAAGCCAGTGGAGTTCATAGGTTCTGTGAACCTTTCAACCTTCAGGAATGTAAAGGTTTGCAAACTAGTTTGAATTACGAAAAGTTTACAGGGCAAGTTGTGTGCAGTTCCATGTGTGACATTCTACACACATTCTCTCATTTTCATATTTAAAGATAATTTGCCCATGATCGTAATCATTGGTTTTGAAAACATCGCATGACAAAAGACTAGATTTCCCCTTACAGGCTCCCCTGAGTAGTGGTCTGGGCGAGACAGGCCCTTATACCTTGCACCACACAGCAGAGAGGTGCAAGGGGTTTGTGGAGAATGAGGGGAAGTGATAATCTGGGGAATCTGAGGGGATGTGTTTTCTGGATAGGAGGAATCCTGGGGTGGATTTGCATTTGCCTCATTTGTCTCAAGTCCTTCTATTAGCCCACCACATTCTGTTCCCCACAATAGCTCCTGTGCCTCCATTTGTTTCTGCTCCTTTAGCTCCCGCCAAATAGCCCCTGCATCCCTTTTCCCCACCAATAGCTCCTGTGACCCTTACCCCTCAATAGTTCCTCTGTTCCGTATCCCTCTTTCTCCTCCTATAGTTCTTGTCCTCTGCTTCCTCCCCAGCAATAGCTCTTAGCTCCACCAATAGCTCCTGGTTCCCCCTTTCCCACCGGTAGCCTCTCTTAGCGCCTCTGCATTGACACAGCCACTGCAGCTACCGCCTTCTCTCTTCTGGGCTCTGCGTATCTGGGAAAGGCAGGGGGAGTGAGGAGCTGCCAGGGGGGAGGCAAAGAGGCCACACTTGCAGCCACTCGTGGGCAACCAGGAAAAAATGCAGCCCAAAGCTTCCTGCCTGCTGGGAGCCCAGCTTCATGCATGGCATTCAATCTGGGCAGTGGCAATGCAGGAGGGGTGACCGCATGTGTGAGTCTCACACGAAGGATGTCACATGGGGCAGGTCTGGTGTATTAACTAAACTGTCGTTACATGGTGGTTCTACTCAAGTTATACTTTCTAATGATGTACTTCCCACAAAATCCTACATATATTAACCGCTATAGTTGCATTGCATTTCCTGACCAAAATCTTCCACAGCAGTTTCATATCCACCTGACTGGTGTGACTACAAACACAGGTGGGAAAGTTGGGAATTGTCCAGACAGACCCTGACTTGTATTTGTACACTGGCACCTATGTGTGTGCAAAAGTACACTTCTGAAAAATCTCATCCATGGTGCACAACAAATGAACTCTCTATACATATAGAGGGGATTTAAAGCTGTGCTGCAGCTACATTAGAGTGGAGGAGCAGTCATAAAGTGGCTACAAAGCTGCCATAAAACCCACCTACCCACCCACCTCGGCAACCTTCTGAGCAACAGGAGAGCTTCCAACGGGATCTGCCTCTCCCTCACAGGAGCCCACAAGGCAGGGGGATGTGAGATGTGCTCTGAGATGGGCTGGCGACGAGAGGAGACATAGCAAGGAGGTTTGTATGCTTTGGCTATTTTGCAGTGCTACAGAGGCCCCTGTAAGTCAGTGCAGTAAGAGCTAAGTAAGAGCAAACTTTTAGGCTGCTTTATTCTGTCCTGGAGTTGGAATCACAACCTGGTAGCCCTTTTGGTCCTTGCCTTGCACTCTGCATGAAGACAGGGATGAATCTGGCCAGTCGAGTGTATTAAGTGTTTCTTCTAACAATTCTGTTACTTGGAAGATAAAAGCATTATCATCCTAGTTATGCCAATAATAATTTCTCTGTAGCTTGAGTTCATTGGCAGTTCAACTATAAAGTAGTTACGTTTGTTCTATAATGGATGTATTTTTACAATCTACAGGTGCCCTGACTAAATGTACCTTTCTCAGAGAAAAAAATTCAAATTACTATAATTAAAGTGCTAATAACATAATATTAATATTAAAAATTAATAGAATATTATTACACTGGTTATCTACCAGTTATTACGCAGTTAAGAAAACTATTCTCTATAAAGGAGTATTATATCTAAAACATTTAAACATGCAACCTCTCAAATGAGGTGATGTAGAAATGTTAATTCTCATTAATTTGTATATAAATATTGAATGAATATATCAGTCTCCAAACAAACTCATAAAAAAATTAACCTTAACTTGGCCAGCAACTACTACTACAGACAAATATATTTCAGCACTTTCATCAGTAATATTCATCTTCTGTTCCCTATTTCCCCCTGACCATTGGAAATCAAGACTAGCTTTAATGTCAATAAAATTTTAAGTCAATAAAATTACACTCATGTAAAATCAGTGAAAGTTTAGAACTGAGCCCTTGGTGAAAAACTATATAAATGAAGGACATGTATTGCCCACCATAACCAGTTCAACTCCAGTGACATTGTTTTTCTTGCATATTGTAACTTTACTGCAAGACTACGGGCCACATTCTGATACTCTTGTTCACAATGAATAGTAGTTAACTTCACAAATAGTTCAAATGAAGCCAGTGGGACTATTCATGGAGTAAATATTATTCAGTATAACTAAAAGTATCAAAGCACTGCCCTGTGTAATTAATACATATGATGCTATAGTACCAAAACGTATAACTACAGTGTAATTACACTCTTACCATGAAAAGAGCAAGGAGTCTGGTGGCACCTTAAAGACTAACAGATTTATTTGGGCATAAGCTTTTGTGAGTAAAAAACCTCACTTCTTCAGATGCCTCTGAAGGTTTGATACTGTAGATATTCTTCAGAGGCATCTGAAGAAGTGAGGTTTTTTACCCACAAAAGCTTATGCCCAAATAAATGTTAGTCTTTAAGGTGCCACCGGACTCCTTGTTGTTTTTGTGGATACAGACTAACATGGCTACCTCTTGATACTTGACACACGTACCATGTTTACAAACACAGTAACTGTCAAATTCAAGCCTAAATTTCAAACCCACATTGTTTGAACAGGTTCAAAATTAGGCAAAACCTGTTTGCTCAGTTGTAGTAATTATCTTGTCAACATCTCCAACATCTCAAACACTGGGAGTCAGACACCTCTAGGGAACATCCAGCACCTCATCAGACAGACTCTCCAACCAGTATGTGGGTGGATGTGAATTCCCCTCTCATTGAATTATGGTATCTTCTGAAAACAATCATTTTGCTGACTATTCTGAGTATAAGACCAAGATGCACCATCATTGTGACCAAGGTGGTTGGAAAGAGCTTGTGTTTTTTCAATTTGCAAAAACTTTGCACCCTCATCATTAGAAAGTTATGTTATATTTAACAAGAAGAAATTACATCTATAAATATGTTTACATGCTACAATAGATTGAACCAGCCCATTTGTAAAGGTTGATATTTCTATTTTGCAGGCATGTGGTTTTATGGCACACAGATACACAGATTTTCCACTGACGGAGGTGGAGATACTCCCGATTCATACTGGCGTGACTCGTGAGATCAGAATCAAGTGAGCTTTATTTTCCATGATGGATCATTTTTTTTGTTTTTGTAGTGTAAGGTCCTGATGCAAGGAAGTCTCCCACTGCAATGAGAGATTTGCTTGTGTCAGGGCTACAAGATCAGAATTAACTATACGACAACTGGACCAAAGGGAACCTCTTTTAGGAGTACTAGATTTAAGGACTGCAGCATAAACCACCCAATGATTTGTGGAGCTATATTTGCACTCAGTAGCCATGATGGTAAATGCCAGATGTAACAAAAGAAGCTAAGCCAGTAGTGGGCAACCTGTGGGCCGCACGCAGCCCGTCAGGGTAATTCGCTGGTGGGCCGCCAGACAGTTTGTTTACATTTGCATGGCCACCCGCAGCTGCCAGTGGCCACAGTTCATCATTCCCGGCCAATGGGAGCTGCAGGAAGTGGCGGCCAGCATATCCCTGCAGCCCGCGCTGCTTCCCGCAGCTCCCATTGACTGGGAACGGCAAACCGCGGCCACTGAGAGCTGTGGGCGGCCATGCAAATGTAAACAAACTGTCCAGCAGCCCACCAGAGGATAACCCTGATGGGCCACGTGCAGCCCGCGGACTGCAGGTTGTCCACCACTGAGCTAAGCAAATATAGCAAAAAGCAATACAGGAAGAATATTATTTATGATGCACACCAGTAAGACCCACCTTGGTTAAAACTTTTTTGTTCAATATATGCAATATGGGTATAAACTCCTTGAAGTTCCTAAGCACACTTATCCATCTGCTGGCCCAGCTGTGGATGCTAATATGCATAATGGAAGAGAAATTTCCTGTTGAAGCACATTCTTCTGTAAATGGCAGATCTAAGTCCTTTGATTTTTAGCTACTGATTCAATCTTTTAATATAAAAAATTAAACAAAACAAATGAAACCAGAACTTTAGTGAACCAGAACTAATGCTAGAGCAGACCCAGGCACTCAATTCAGAGTGGAAAAGAAAAGGAAACTGTCCCTTTTTTGCTTCTTACACCTTTTCAGTGACGTAACATGACACCATGCATTGGGTAAGGCTACTTGCATTGCTTGAGGAAGGAAAATAAGCTATAACATTATCTTTACCTCAGCTATGGAGAAGAAATATTTGGAGCCTGATTTGCATTTACAGTAAGGCTACTTGACACTGGTCTAGCAGTGTAATGCAGCATTAAGGTGAATGTAAATGTAATTTAAGACCCCCCCTTTTCCACCACTACAGTGATGAAAGGGTCTTGAGTCTAAATGAGGATCAGGTCCTTTACATTTAAACAGAAACCTGGGTTTATTGTTGTTTCAGCCAACTAGGAAAAGCAGCTCTTGTTTTAAAACCACAGTTAGCCTGGTGTTATCTAACTTTTATTAATGCTACCAGAATTGCTGAGTCATGAAACTGAGATCATTGCAATTTTAGCTATGCCGAACAATTAATCGGCCATCATTTGAATCATCCTGTCCTATCCTTTATCCTGAGTTCCTCATTCTGGGTCTTTGTCATACACCATCCCCCTCATTTGGGCTTTAGCAGGCTGAGATGCATAGCTACAGCAGAAGCGTGGTCAATGTCAGGTCATTTGATGTTGCTTCAGTTAGGTGTCCAACATGCATGATGTTGTCTGTGGTGAGCAAACTTCAAAAGTGCTGCAGCTGGAGTTCAGGTCAAAGCAGCACCCAAAGTCTGGATATTTATCCATCTGAGCTGAACCTCCTGTGTTGGCAAAGTGGCCCTGAAAATCTTGAGAGTGGGGATCCATATAAGATTTCAGGCATGCCTGCTTCTGATCAGGCTGAAAACAGGATCTTCTCAAGAGAATTGGACACTTCTGGCATTAGGTGCATTGCAGAAGAGATATTCATATTACCCACCATGAGAAAAATAACAGACTCGGACCCACATTGATTTGATTATTTCCACTGGTAAAAGAAGGCAAATAGATATAGTTTGTGATTGGGACAAATTTGGATGATGTACTCCTAATCTCAGACCTAAAGGCCAAACAGTGTCACACTTAACCTTTGAAGATTGTTTCTCAGTAGGCCTCTTTATTCTTTTGTTCATCTATATGCATCTTCCAATCATACTACAACAATTGTAACACTTTTCTCTAGGTTTTACCTATAGAGAACCAATACTAAAGGGGAAAAAAAGTGCCCAAAGTTGGCACACATGTGCAATTGGCAAGGTGGCTTGTGCAAAGGAGCAATTACGCATGTAAATGGGTATTTGGCTATGTGAAAATTAGGGGGTTGTGAGTAGAGCAGGTGTACGTGTGTGCACACATTTTGCTCAGCTCATCCATTTTTCAGGACTTTGACAATGTTCCCTTTATATAAATATATAAAATCAGATTCTGAACTCCAATTTTATTTTCTTGGGCTAATTAAGTAGCAATGAAAGCCCCGGATAATCAGTTTTTACTTTTGCCAAAACCTTGTTGTGTCAGTGGATAAAATTCTGTGGACTCTAAGGAACTACCGAGGAATTGTTTTGAGTTTCAGCCAATGGAAAGCCTAAGTAACGAATAAAAGCACAAATAAACTGGACAGCTAGAAGTACCCTCTGTGGGATACGTTGTGAAACAAGGCCCAACATCTGTGCACAACACCACATGTCATTTGTGGGCCTCTATTTGTGTATTTACCTAGCACAATTAGACCCTATTCCATACACACATCATCTGGATGTGATGGTTTCTACACTGCAAAGACCCACTTATGGTTGTTAAACATAGGTGCTTTCCCCCCCCAGTGTTAGTCAAGTGTAAATGAATGAACAGAAACAGATTAAATGGCAACTCTAATTAAACTGCTTATATGTCACAGCACACTAACATCAACATATTGTTTTAGCAACTGCAAATTACCAAGACTAAAGTTCTTCAAAATAACTGGTAGTTTAAATATCCTCATTATTCCAACTATGGACGGAAAGATTAAAAGAAGAAAGAAGTAGGGGCAAGAGTGCTTGATTATAAACAGTGCTTTAATGAATTTATTTTGCATTTTATACTGCTTTGCAGACCAGGAGCCAGGTCCTCAGCTAGTGCAAATCAACATACCTCAATTGGCTTCAGTGGAGTGATGCCAGTTCACACCAGCTAAGTATCTGGCACATAGATCTCAAAGTGTTTTACAACATTAATTAATTAAATGTCAGAATGCCCTGTGAGGCAGGTAAACGTTATTTCACTCATTTGATCTATCTACATAGATACATATACATGCTCAGCACTATGGGTTCAAAGTGCCTATTTCACAGGTGGGGAAACAGGCAAAGAGAAGTGGAGTGACTTCCCCAAGTTCATATGGCAGGTAAGTAAAACACTGAGGATTAGAACCCAGCAGTCTGGACTCACCTTTTGTCCGATTACTAAACAAATTTTCCTTCCTTTTGTCTCTCTCTCTCTAGCTAATGTCTGCCTCCAAACTTCCACAGCAACAAGGATATAAAATTAATATGTGGCCTTTCAGGAGCTTAATAGGGAGACCTTCAGTGTGCACAGTTGTTCCGCTTTAAACTTATTTTTGCAAAGCAGGTATTTTTGTAACCAAGAATTAGAGAAAGTGGCCTCAGGCTAAATTGCAGGGAGTCCCAAATGAGTGAACCCTTTGAGGGGAGAATCACTGAAGAAGAAAATGAAGATGACAAGGCTGTTGCTTCTTAATAAACATTATCACATTTTCAACATGCATTATTTATTACTTTTCTTTCACTGATTTATGTTCTAAAACATTTAATCTAATATGTATAACCGTATATACATACATATATTTCCTTCTGCCTTTTTTTTTTAAAACAAATCTTGCCTTAAAGTACCTTTTGTGCTTTTGCACTGTTAAATTAAAAACTTTTAATTTTGGCAATTTTCTTCCCTTTCTTCTGGTAAAACACAGAAATACGATTAAATTAAAAACATTCAATTGACTCATATAAGGTTGTAAGTTTTTCAAATTAAAATGGAGTATTGCATTCAGACCTGGCACAGTCATATGGGGTTGGTTTGTTTTTTGTTGTTGTTGTTTTTTTACCCTATCTTTTCCCAGCAGTTTTGCAGGTAGCTTGACTTTGTGGGAGGGCATAATGTTACATTAGTAACTTCCTTTACAATATGCAAAAATAGGTTCTGTATGAATTGCAGCCCCAAAACACTTGTGGGAATAGTAATTCCTCAGACGACTCCTTGGTGACCCCTCTAAGCTGACTCAAACAATGGCACACACAGCCGGTAGAAGGAGCTCCATCCAGCCCACATTGGCTGGAACAGACGTTAGTCTTGGAAACGGGAAGATCCTCAGAACCTCAGAATCCTCTCTCACACCAACAAGAAAAAGAACAGAAGGAACTGAGAAGTTCTAGTCATAAGGTGGTCTGACAAGGATGGTGAAGCTTATGTATCATATGTAAATGTTGGAAAGCATTGTGCATATAAACAAACTGGCAGCCTTCAGCAAGGCAACGCTTATTTTCCTTGTTACTCTGTCTCCATGCCATCACAGTCTATTTCATGAATTAAGCTTTAGTACCAATGCTCTGTATTTGTGGGTACAAGGCATTTTGGATAAAATTGCTCATAGTTATTTTAACAGTGCATGCAGGTGGTCCAGCAGGTCACATGTTCCAGCCTAGGGCCCACCTCTGCCATATTTTACTTTCTGGGTCAGATACACGGTTTTCATTCTGAGCTCTGCTGCTGTCCAGTAAATATACAACTTTGTTACTAACCATGCCTGCTCCAGAATGATACCTTTGTGGACACTAAAAACAATTTAATGGCATGTCACAATAGCAATTCACTCTGCTAATAGCCTGGCTCAATAATACTATATTGCATAAGCCTCCTTCAGTCTTCTGACAAATAATTCACCTTTATGCACTCTGCAGCAAGCTCCATTTCACTAACAAATATATTTTTCCCCTACACCTACAAATAAATATCCAGCATCTTTTTACTGTAACATCAGCTGTTCCTTTGGATGAGGTCAGTGGTGCTATATTTCTACTGCATATTACCTTTCTCCATCATAGCCTTAGAGACAATCAGTTTTTAATTGGCACATCAAATCATAGAGAGGGCAGAGGGAATAAAATCTCAGGCAAAAGGATGTATATTTTGATGTGCCTCGCAAGCCACAGCAGTGAAAAGTTTAAATACTTTGTATGCACAGGCGGCATTAACCAAATGTTTATGGGCTTTGCTTTTGCAAGCATAAGTATTTGGATAAACCCAAATCTCAAAATGTCTTTTGCTCAAGATGCAGTGAAAACTCACACAAGCAGGCATTCTCCTGCCATTTTGATTTCTCTATTTCTTTTTTGAGGAGACAGCACACTGAAGAAGAGCTCAGCTGAGTCTGTTGCATGTTACTGAAAAATATTTAAAGCCCCATTCCACAAAATATTTTGGATGAACCCTTCTCTTGATTTTGGGAACATTGTGCAGGTTGGCACTGACATTTTCTTTGAAAAACTAAGCTGGTCCCTTAAATGAGACAGGTTGGCTTGTCAAGTTTGGGAAGAGGATCTGTATCTTTTCACCTCTTGGTGATTGATTCAAATCCAGCCAACATCAGTAGTGATCTACAGCTTTTACCTTGTATGACTGATTGGTTGCTTCATGTGAAGTGAGTTTGGGAGTCTCAAACTAGTTCTTAGTCTCCATTAAGAGAAATTCTCATTGGAAGCTGTATTCTTGTCAGTAACAGGAGAAAGGATTCAATGGCTCTGGAGAGTAAACACCTTGCTTATGCTGGTCCCTGCAGAACAGGCTTAAGCCACATTGGTGGGGTACTGTGGTGAATGCTTGTATTGTATTGTCATTACCTGTGCTGTACATGTTCTGTAGATTAAAAAAAATCTATTTCTAATCCTTTCACCAATACTGAATTCACTTAAAAAAGACAGGGGAAATAAAGAAATCTGAGTTTACAGGTAGAAATAGACTGTCTCCTGTATTTTTCCCATTGATATGTTACCTGTTTATCCTCAGCGTATAGCCCTACATTCCTAGAAATGAGGCTCGAGTGATATATTTGGAAATAGGATCAGCTATAGACACCTATTTTATTATTTATTTTAAATGTAATTATCCCTGTGTATAACCTTTAAAAAAATAAAATAAAAATGAACTGTATCCTGTATCTTTAAGAACTACTCAAAAAGACAGTAAAATGTTATGGCAAAAAAAAAAAAAGCCATTTTTGTAGCAGAAACTATTTGTATCGAATATCATGAGGAAAATAAGTGCATCATGACAATTTTGAACATCTTTTATGATTTGATTGTCAGTAACGAGGCCCACAGGAGAGTGATAAATGTGCAGCACAAAAAATATCTATTTCACTTAGATAGCAAATTATGCAACTCAGTGCTTGATAGCACTTGGCAAAATACAAATGTAGTTGAATGGAATTGAAATTGTTGCTCTTTGCCTAAGACACAGGTAATATCACCAGGGGTCCTGTCTTCAGATATTTATAAGAGCTAAGAGTTTAAGTAATAGTAGCAGTAATACAAAATTACCTTTAAACATTGAAAACATTTTTACTTTGTTACATGGTGCAATTTACACTTTTTCTCTAATGGCTTATATACCGAAAATGATATACTAATGCAATTTTTCAAGTTTAGTTACCTTTATTGTGTTCTAAAATTATATGCTCTCTCCTCTTCCCTGTTTGTCAGTTTTCTGATTCCATTTAATTCCATGTTCTTAGAGTTCCATAATTTATCTTCGTGTCACAGAAGTTTCATAAACTTTTTTTAAATAATACAAAATACTTGCAATAGGCTCTGACAAACAATGCTTCCAGTTCAGCTTTTTGAAATCTTTCAATTATGTTTTGAACGATTACCATTCACTCTGTTGTTACCATGAAATTTTTCATATAGTGACATCAAGCTAGGGAAGGAAAAAATGATCGTAAAAGATATTCACTCAAAAACATTTATATTAACCTGTCTCCTCACTTATAGATTTATATTCGAGCTTATACTACATGCATGGATAGAAAAGTAAATCTAAGAAAGTCCTGTTAACTATATCTTACTGCTGGGTGAGAAATAGCTTTCTAATTCCAAAGAATTTTTGAGATCTTGAACATTTTTCGTGTTCTGAATTGGGACAAACATTTGAAATATTAAATTTTTTTATGAACTGAATATCAGACAAAAATCAGATTGGATCCATCAAAATGTTTCATTTTGATAATTTTGAAACATTTTGTTTTAATTTTGGCCTTTTTTTTTTCTTTCATTTTTTCACTTTAAATTAACATTTCAAATTTTGAAACAAAAAGTTGCTTCAAACCAAAATGGAATAATAATGGAACAATGAAAATATCACTTGGATTACATACACCTTTTGTAAAAGGACCTTAACTGAAAGGCATAACAATCTGGACTGTTCCACTTTAAACCTTTAGAAAAAAAATCTATTTAAAGTATCATTCAAAATCCAACTTAAAACTTTCTCTCTCACACACACAAAGGAAATTCAAAGTTAAGCCTGAAAAACTGGCCTGAAACCATATTCTTAAATCAACCCATCTCTCCTTAGCTTTGCAGGGAATCTTACACACTGTACTAATGCCAGATGTGCAAAAATATATAGGAATAATGGGGTGAGTTGAGGACAATGTCACACCATATTAAATTATTCTTAATTCAGAATTTCCTCTCTGCTATGGTCAGGGTAGTCTAGATCCTTGCTAATGTTTGTTGTTGTCTAATATTTGCCTTTAAAATCATTGATGGAGTGGTCCTCAAGATGTGCAAAAATATATAGGAATAATGGGGTGAGTTGAGGACAATGTCACACCATATTAAATTATTCTTAATTCAGAATTTCCTCTCTGCTATGGTCAAGGTAGTCTAGATCCTTGCTAATGTTTGTTGTTGTCTAATATTTGCCTTTAAAATCATTGATGGAGTGGTCCTCAAGTTCGGTGCATAGCACATAATCTCTGGAGATTTAAAAAAAAAAAGAGTTTGTGAGAGTGGAAGATGTACACCAGGTACAAATGTGTAAACAGGATGTACTCTGATGAAGGTAGTGGGGGAGGTGGGATGTCTGAATAACAGAGCCAGGCCTATGCTGCACAATTTGGGTCCAGATCCGAACACAGACTTTGAACTTCCCAGGTGTTTGTTTTGCTCAACCGCTCAGGGGTGTTCAGCTTTCAGGGTTTGACTATACTGAATACCTATAGTTTAGTGGAAAAATACCGATAGTTTGTGAGCCACTTGCTGTCGATAGCATTTTAATTACACTTGTGCAAACCTCAGCAGTTTCAGTTCTCAGTTTCCATTCACATGGTTTGGCACCTGTTTATGTCTCCTATTTGCAAAGTTTCCACAAGAAATGGGCCTGATACACAATGTTCAGATCTATAAACATGCTAAAGTTCAGAGTTGTTTGGACTTGGGGGAATGGCCCATTATAGAGCTAGGGACAAGCTGACAACTTCAAATCAGGAGCTAAACTTCTCCAAAACACAAGGAGGTTCTGGAGCTCATGTTCCAGTTCAACCCATCTTTGGTTTTCACATGAAGCCATAAATCATCTCTGACAAGGGTCACTCCAAATTTAGCCCAGGTTTGAAGAAATGCTTGCTACAACAGTTTCATCCAGCTCTACTTGCAGCTACTGATGGTCAAACCTCCTTCCCCGCCTCTGGGTCTGATCTCACATTGGTTTTACTCTGGTGTAACTCCATTGACTTTCTTAATAGAATTATTCCTAATTTATGTAGGTCTGAGAGTAGAATCAGGTTCTCTTTTTTAGCCACGAATGCACAGGTTACACAACTGGAAATATACCAACAGTATTGATCATCAGTATCTGAGCAGCTACTCTCTTACTATACTTTACAGATGCCAATTTCTTCATAGAAATACTGGGAGGTCAGGGAATGTGTTGGAAAGGACTTGCATAGGAATTGACAGGAATGTGTTCCATTTCTCTACTGCCTGGCAAAGTGAAGATAGTTTAACTTTTGTGCAACATGCTGAATGTGCCGTCTTTCTCGCAACCATTTATGGTAAAATATTTGCTGCTTTTGCTTTTATTACTTAACTGAGAGACAGGCAGCAAGGTTGACATTGTGGACTGAGAGCTGCATTGTCAATACTGTGCAGATCCAGGATATTCTGTGAAAAGATTAGTATACCTATCTTGGTCCATATATGGCCCTTATCACCTATACAGGAGGCTTGCTATATAGATTTACAACCTCAGGTTATTTGTGTGCATTATCATCATTGCTCATTGACTCTCTTCCAGCTTCTCTTCTGCCTATGGGGAAAAAAAAAATTCCCAGACTCAGAGTTACCAACCTAGAGCTTTACAATTTTTCTTATCCCCCTGAAAATTTCCTAACCCTTGGGGTTGAGTTGCATTGGAAACCACTGTAGTCCTTCAAGAGTCCCTTCCTGCAGAAGTTTACAGGGACAGGACTATACTAATTTCAATAACAGTTTTTTTTTAAAAATTGCAAAATGAACACAATGCCAAGTCACCTGGCTACAAGCATCATTTATTAAAACACTACACAGCTCATACTGAGCGATGAAACAAAATAAAATAGAAAAAAGGGAAGACAGAGTTCCCAATACATTGAAACTGAACAGAAACACCTCACCCAGCTCATTGGACAAAGACCTGAGTTTAGAGAGGGGCCTGACATTCGGCCCAACACTGCAACAGACTCAAACTCTCTGACCAGAATGGGGAAGCAAATTCCAGAGTTAAAGTATCTTTCTCCTGAGGAAACCCTGACTCTACCACCTAGACATTTAAAATCTGAGGACTGTTAAAATAAGCACTGCAGCTGACCTCAGCTCTCAGTGTCTCAGATATGGGTATGTACGGACGCATTACAAATTCAGGGACATGTAGGTCAACAGAAAGTCAGGCAGCCAGGACTCAAGCTCTGTAGGGGGTTAGTGTTAAATTTCAACCCCTAAAAGTGAAAAGGAAGCAAGTTCAGTTGGCTCCGCACTAGCGTCAAGCACTCCTTGCAGCGAATGTTCCTAGGCAGTCAGGCAGCTGCATTCACTACTAGCATAAGCTTCAGAGTGATTTCCAATGGTAGCTCCATGCAGAGTGCATCGCAGTAATGCAGTACACATCTCACAAACGCGGGGATAACTGTGGCCAGGTCCACCTCAGAGTCAAATGAAAAAAAAGGTGCTTTTGGTCATCAGGGCTGCCTGGGAATTGGGTGTCTAGGAGAACAGCAGATTATGAACCTCTTTTCAAACCCCCTCAATAGTCGGGTAGGCTCAAGATACACACATACACTCTCTCTCTCTCTCTTCTAGACTCTCTTCCAGCTTCTCTGGACAGTGCTATAGCCAACTCTTTCTCATCTCCCTTGGCCAGGCATTGAAACATCAGAGCCACTGCACCATCTGTGTTCCATGAGAAGTGATGGGTAGAGTTTGTAACAGTTTCCTACAAGCTGTGTATCATCTGCATACTGACGGCATCACAGCCAAACTATTTTGCAGTCTATCCCAGCAGCCTTACACATACGTTCAACAGGAGAACAGCAGAATAGAACCCTACGTAAGACAGACAGAGCTGCCTTGGGGCACATTAACGCTACCGGAAAGGAAAGAATGGAACCACTCAAGAGTGATGTTGATTACTTCAGCCCACTGCAGCTCAACAAATTCCCATGCTCATCAGCATCAAAACAGGTTCTCAAGTATACAGCCTATATTATTATTATGTATTACAGAAGCACGCAGAAGCCCCAAATAAAACTGGAAACCCATTGTGCTAGGTGCTGTACAAATACCTAATGAGAGACAGACTCTGTCATAATAAACTTGCAATCTAAATAGACAAGAAAGACAGAAACTGAGAGAGGAAACAGAGACAAGAAGGGGTGAAATGACTTGCCTAAGATCATACAGCAGGTCGATGGATGAACTGGAAATGAAATCTAGGTCAGCTGACTCCCAGCCTAATGCCCCATACACTAGACCACACTACCTATAATCTGGGTGGTGCCTCTTGAAGGTTGCATTAATAGGAGCATGTTAAAAATGTACTCTAATCGGTTAGTTCTGTGGCCCACTGTCTTGTACTGCAAACTCCCAAGCAGGAGGTACTGGTTTGCAATGACCTCAGAATTCTAGCTTGTCAGTCTGGCTTGGTGAAGATGGTATTACCATCTGCCTTTATAGTAAGAGTAAAGGAGTGGAAGGCAGGGTGTACCACGCCTTCAAACACACCCTTGCTGCTTCCTCCCTTTCAAGGCACAGCCTGAATTCAGCAATGATAGTGTTTGCCACCTGCAGTAGGAGTGGCAAGGCAACGGGGGAAGAAAACAAACTATGGAGGACAGTGTCTTACAACCTCACAACCTGCTTCCCTTTGTGCAGCAATGAGTGCACTGAGTGTCAGCAGAGTCCTCCTTGCACAGATGGACGAGAACAGGCTACTCAAGGGGCCCTGTGGCACAAACAAATGATCTCCTCCCTCCCCAACACTTGCTTGTTGTAGCAAACAAAACTCAGCAGAACTAATAGCCAAGTATGATTTGCAATCAGTCTTCATTCAGAGTCAGGTTCTTTCACTCCTGCTCGACACACAGTGTTTTTGTGGATTAAAACAACATCATGTTAATTACAGTTCTATATACCTTTTCTTGTTATGGCACGTTAAGTTTCCTCCTACTTTATAGTACATTAGAAAGGCAATAACTCTGTAACAATTTAGATTTCCATTAGAACCCCCACAGAATTACATTGCCATCCTCAGTGAAAGGAACTTCCCTTCCAGATAAGGCATTAAATACATCTTCATAACATTCGGTATCTTATGGTTTCCATTCTGTAGCACATTGTGCCTGGGCTCTAATGCCATGGTATCCCCAGTCTGATTCACACTATCTATTGACTACAGCTCCAATAATACACACTGTCACCTTCAAAGCTGGCCCACCTTTTCCTTGATGAACCACTTCAGTGCCCTGTGGATATACGGCATCCAGAAAAACTGTATAGACCTATATTATATGTCCCCTCACATTCGCGTCAAGTAGATGCCTTTGGATTTAAAAATTCAGCCCTTGAGTGTGCTTTGCTTAAGAACACTCAAAGGGTTAAGTATACATTCCTATTGTACAATACTGATACAAAGTAGTGTCTATGTACTCCAGTTGCACACTAGCTAATTCATTTTCTGGACCCTTATATCATCATGATGAGTTGCCCATGAACTCCAATGATATGTAATGTTAAACGCTGGTTAGGTATACCCACTGTAGTGTCGTCAGCAGTCCCTTTCAGGACTGCATTACAGAGCTCAATATTTTGGAAGACTCTGTACAGGCAGCAGGGCCTGTGTTTTAGATCCAGGAAGAACCATAGGGACTGTCTGTGGCTAGCAGCCTGAATAATGAATCTATTTTATATTTAGCACACCATAAATGAGGGACACTACAGGCACATTGTCCAATATGGGCTGCTTAAATCAATCACTGTGCACTATACTGTACACACCTGTATATTAAGCAGTCTTCACCCCAGTATTAATACAGTGCAGATTTAATTTGTAACATTTGTAATATCATCTTTGGGAGCCAGACCTGAAAGCAATATTTATAAGGACATGTTGAAAGATCCCAGGTGATTATTGTGGGAATTCATCCAGTGAACACCCAGGACAATGTGTATTATAGACAGTCTTATCCTGATGATAGAGTGTAATTTCCCAACAAATGTTATGAAATCTACATGTCTGCAAGTTCTGTGTTGGGCTTCTAACCATGAGAAATTATTCCCATGAACAAGAATGAGACAGGACCAAGACATTCCATGTCAGCAGAAATGTCCTTCCTTTCTCCCCCACTCCTCCGCACATCAACATTTCACAAAAATTTGGTAGGGATTTCCATGACTCACTTAACAGTAAGCCATCTTTCATGTGGATTGCTTTGTTCCTGACACTTACCATAAGAGACTGAAAAATCACATTTTTTCCTTTTGCTCAAGAGGTGAACTCACTAGTGTCTATTGCTTTTATATAGTATAACAGAGGACTCAGACATAGGGATACATCCTCAAAGCAGTGTGAAGTAGGTACATGCACAATCCATTCAGTACATAATTGGATTTGCTGCATTCCTTTTGTGCACGTAGAAGTTTAACACACAGAGGGACTGCAATATATTGGTGCATAGAAATATAGACAGTCTAGTCCCAGGCATTACTAACTAGATAGAATAAGCAACATGCCGACAGCTGAATTATAGTTGCACAGGCTTCTTACAAATAAATATTAGCTAAACCACACACAGGGACGGACAGATTTGTAACCCACTCAGATACTACAGTGATGGGTACCATATAAGTGCCTAGATATGCAAGTGAATTTTAAAATGGCTAGATAGACAAAATAACTTTGTAGAGATAAACTGCAACTGGATACAGAAAGAGCATAGGGGAACAAATAAACAAATTTTTCTAAAAAAGGAAAGAAAGAAAGAAAATTCCCCTACAGGTTTAGCCGATAATGTCAACAAGCATCATTCTTACTGCTCTCTCAGTATATGTCAAGTCCTCTATTGCTTCTAATCTGTTGTAAGCTATATTCTCTATAGACAGATGTAACACCAGAGGAGAACATTAAGACCACCTATTCATATTTTTTTGACATATGAAGTACAGTCAGACCTCAGTAGGACTGTAGCATTGGCACAGAGTGAATCTGATCTTATCTAATATGCAGTCCCACATAAAGCAACTGCTGAGCTGTACAAGAGTCACATAAATATTAAAATGTTCAGAATGGTTAACTCATCAAATGAGCTGCCTATCTGTTCAGACGGACAGAAGGACCGAGGAATACATCATGCAAAATCTTGAATTTAGAATATTTTGAAGAAATATTCCAAGAAAGGGACACACAACCATAGCACACTCATTACATATGTGTTTGCTGCTGGCTTTTAAATTGAGGGCTACATCTAAACTGAATTTCCCGAGAGTGTGATTCCTGAAGAGAGCATCATGTAGGGGTAAATGTATAGGGTGCAGATGAGAAAGCTAATATGTATTTGACATTTGGTGTAAGCATGGAATGATTCCACTGGGGGAAAAACACAGGCAACCAGAGGACCTGCTGTTTTATAAACAAATGAAGTGTATCAGGCAGTCAGGGACTGAAACATTTTCCATCCTCTTCGTCATCTGAAGCAGGTGGGACCATCATTTACCAAAACTATACTCTACTCCAGAGTGGAGTCTTTCTGTTGCTAACCAGGTCAATGAGCCCTGAGGAGACAGTGGTTAAAATTAAGATAAATACATTTACTCACGGGCATTTCTATGGCTCCCATTACTAGAGTAAAGTAACTAAGCACTTCACAAGATGGAGGGAAATAGGGAAATGTTGTTATACCCATATTCCTGAGAGGAGAAGGGGCTGATTTTCAGAGGTGCTGAACACTCTTGACTCCCACTGACTTTTACTGGAATTGCGATTTTCAGCAGCTCTGAAAATAAGTTCCTATGAACCAGATTCACAAAAAGCATTCCGCATTTTGGGTGCAGAGCACCTTTGGAAATCTGGTCATAATTGTCAGTGTAACTGCTGGATGTTGAGCACCATTGAAAATCTGGCTGGGAGATTACATGACATGCTTAAATGGGAATGAAACTCTTTTGAATACTTGGCCATAATTACGGGTGCTAAGCATTCAAAACTCTGGCCAGGAACTCTTTTGAGCTTGCCTACAGTCACAGAGGAAGTCTGGCCAAAGCTGCAAATAGCACACGTCTCTTGAGTCTCTGTCCATTATTTTAACCCCAGGCTAGCCTTCCTTCCTCAAGAAGATAGAGAACTGATCTCACCTACGCCACCTGAGCCACAGATGTCACTACTAGAACAAAGATGAAGAGAAGAAGCAGTTCTGAGAAGTATCAGTATGGCAGTACCATCTAGTGTGTGCTACTTGGCACAGGCAGACAGCATTAGAGAAAAAAAGGGGGAAAGAGGACAGAGTTAAGGAATAAAACATTTTTTATCACTGTTCTTGACAGGTTTTATATTGTACTATAGTGCCATTTGTTTAGTTACTGCTACAGCAAGTGCTGTGCAGAAATCTTATAAGCAGCCATATGGCACCTTTGAATGAAAGCCATTATGCTTTTATGAGTAACCTGCACTATCTCTGCTAAGGGAAAGAACCTCCGTTTTCACCAAATATCATTTTCTTATTCTGAAAGGGAGAAAATATTTTCATCATATGCTGAACTCCTAACCTGGTGCTCTTCTCACTGACTATATTTTTCCATTGGTGTAACACCCATGGAGTTATTACTGATTTGTGCCCAGTGCTTGAAGACAGAAAGGGACCCAATTTTGCTCTCAGTTACACTAGTGTAAATCTGCGACAAGTTCACTGAAACAGTGGATTTAGCCCCGATCTAAACCTAGAGCAGAATTTGGCCACAAAAGCTTAGAAGCATTTAAAATGCCACAAAGATGGCCTGAAGCTATTTCATATATAATATGTAGCTTATTTTCCATACATGTTGATGCATGTAAAATCCAACATGTTTTCGTAGGACATGGACAAGAAAACGTCATCATTTTCTTTAAATTTTCTTGATAGTACCACAACCTTTTTAGCACAGAAATGCACATTTTTCTTTCTTTACAAAAGCAGTAATGCCGTGGGCTGCCAACCTGCCACTTTAGAAATGCCTGCGTGAAAGTCCTTCAGTAACCTCAATCTTCCCCTGAAAGAGACAATTTCCAGAGGAATCAAAAATAATTCTGCATCCTCCTTAGGTATAGTTGCTCATTTATGGATCTCTACTAAGCAAAGACTAAGGGCTTGTCTACACAGGGAAATCCAGGAAAATTAATACAAATTAAGTAAAGGTTTAATTTAAAGTGCATTAGTTAAACCACATTAAATCCCTGTGTGGATGCTGTTATTCAGAATTAAAATGTTCTTACTTCAGTTTACTTTAATTCACCTTGGAAGTGAATTAAGCTAAACTAAATTAAGGTCACCTCAATTCTGAATGAGGGTATTCACAGAGGGTTTTAATGCAGTTTAACTAATCCTCTTCAAATTCACACCTTTACTTAATATGGATTAATTTTCCTGGATGTCCCTGTAGAAAAGCCCTTAGTTTCCTTGGAGATGGAATGATTGCAGTGTCCAATGTGTCTTGAATGAACTGAAATATTTACCCATACTACATCCCCTTCTGTTCCTTAGAAACCAAATCCTGAAATTCTTACTCAATTGCAGTTTACCTGAGTAACAACTGACTAAAAGACAAGGGCCAAATTCTGCTGTCATTTACTTTGTTGTGAATCTACCCTTGTCTTCTCTGAATTTACTCCAGATTAAAGCTGGTGCAACTGATGTAGAAGTTGGACTTGTGTAAGCATTTGTGTTTTGACCCCAGGTTTTGAAAGGGGGTGAGCAAACCACGCATTTTAGTTCTTCAGTATGGGTAAAGGAAGGAAATATTATTGCACCAGGTAGGTAGGTTCCCTAACTACAACTAGTGTAAGACAACATTACTCCAGTGATGTCAGTGGAATTGTGCTGATTTACCCTAGAGGTGAATTTGGCCCTTTATGCATTCCAGCTGGGCCAAGATTGAAAAACCCAATTCATGTGAATCTCCATTGAGTACTCAACCAGGGCTAAGACATTCTGAACCAAGTGGGAATTGGTTCATGATTTTGTTCCCTACCATTAGTACTGCCTCCCAAAAAGAACTGGTAAATAACATCACATGCCATCCAGTGTTCACTGATAGTCTGAGGTTTTATGCCTAGAAGTATGTTATTCAAGAGTTGATACTAAAAAATGCTGACATGCACTTATTCTGGGATACCAACCTGTAGTCAGAACTTCACTGCTACATTTTGATATTTTGATCATTGGACCATAATATTTTTGAATCAAGCCATGACACCCATTATGCTATTAAATATGAAATTATTCTATAGTAATCAGTCAAGATTTTACAGTTTATCATCCATTTAAATTTGACAGTAATTGTCCAGCTGTTAGTAGCGTTTGGGGGCCTTTGTTTCATAATATTATAGGATTTTTTAAAGAGAATAAATAGAACATTGGGAACTAGATAAGATATGTATGTACTAGGCACATGGGACAATATCAAGTGATTAAGGACTGTGAAGACCCAGATACAACAAGAACGTTTTTATATCTAGAGTGAAATCCTGGCTCCACTGAAGTTAATGGCAAAATTCCATTAACATGAATAGGGCCAGGATAGTATCCCAAGCATTGACTCTATGCTTTTCTTTGATATGCATAGAGTAGGAGCTTTTCACAGTGATTTTATATATGTTGTTTTCTTCTCTCTCACTTTCACTGTCTCTGTCTCCACCAAAACCACTACTATAAGTGCACTGTACGAGATAAGTATATAGGTATATTTTCGTTTTTTGTGATTTGTGTGTTAAGTCCAAGCATTTTCATTTTGCTAGCCAAGGTGTCGATGCAGAGGAAGAATTAGTTATAGGAATATAATGACTCATACAGGGATACAAATTAATATATATATATTGATTCATATTTTTAACGGTATATGCATTTGTATGCCTAATCTGCACATGCATTTACTGCAACTGGGCTTGTAATCACAGTAATTTTACCTACAAATTAGGCATGCAAATGAGCATGAATTTTGTTTCTGAACATGTAGGCCATTCTATAGCTCAGACATTTCCCCCCAGCTTCTATATCTACATTTAGGTGTTGATAGACATGTGCTTTATTTTTGACTTTATTTTTAATGTTGTATCTTCATTTAAACAAAACCTAATAAAATAAATTTTAAAACTGTACCTACATGGAGATTTATAGTTAAAAAACCTAATCTGAATAACCTCATTTTACTGCTCCACATAATTAACCCTATTTAACAAGAGCTTTGCTCTAAATATCAGCCTTCTTTTAGAGAGCTTTGCCATTTTACTGCATTCATTATATACACCCCACTAAAGTTAACCCCCTGTACCAGAAATACTGTAGGGATCACATGGAATGTAATTGCTCTAATGCTTTGCATATTTATGTTTGAGACCTTTTTATGAAGTGTTACTTTAAAAAAAGAAGGATCAGTTCATCTTTAAAAGGAAGTGATTGATTGCTGCCAGTCAGGCATTCCTTCATTCTTGGCTTCTCTCTTAGTCACTGTAATAAGTTTTTCATGAACACCAGCCTGCTATTAAAGAACAGTATTCATCATAAGCCAAGCAGAGAGGAGGCAGACTTTGATGGGCAAAATACCATATTTCAATCCACAGTGTCCTTTTTGTTAAACTTGATCTGCTGCCTCATTAGCGTTAGAGCAAAAATACACAAAGCCTTTTGTAAATATTAATCAGAAATCTACAAAACTCGTATCCATACTAAATTACCTATTACTGGGCTCTCTGCAGGTGATAATGGCTACTTAAAAAATCTGTTTGCTTAAACTGTGGGAGAAAAATATTTTATGTAGTGCGCTTAGTAGGAGAAGTGCTTTAAGAAAATGCCTATTTTTAAAATCCATCTTGGCACAGAGAGGAAATATCAGTCCTTACAGTATGTTGTAGGCTGCAGCATTCAGCTAAGCAGTGAGAGGCTTAAATTCCTGATATCCAGGTTTATTTTAGGCACCGTGATTAATATAAGAGTGCTTTCTCACATTTCCCTGCTGAGCTCACACTGTATAGATGTAGGGCTGTGACTTAATACACACTGAATTAACAACACATGCTTTAGGCTAGTAAATACAGTACTACAGAATGGCTGGCAGAGGAGTCTCCCTAATCAAGATCCAGATGGAGTATAAATGCAGGGCTTGTGCTTTTGAGCTCAGAAGGTCCAGGTGAGGATACTCCAGTCTTTCTTATATTATGTAAATTATCATCAACCTTTCTGTGCGGAACAGCAATAGGTCAAATTGGTGATTTCTATTATTATTGGTAAGGTGATTAAAAGTCCATCACATCAACTGTGTACTAACACAGCAGCTTGAGCTCATGAAATCCATTTTCCTTATATAGTTACTGGTAACAATGCCAATGATGAAACCTTGGGGAGCTTACAACCAAATCCTGTCCCATTCAAGCAACCCCTGAAGCTAAAATGAACATTAAAAAAACAAAACTGTCTGAAAGAGGCGGATTAGTCCCATAACTTCTAAAATCAAAGTTCAAAGGCCACAGTCTTCAGACTCTCTGTTAGTGTAAACATTATAAATGCTCTTGAGTTCTTAAGTGCTTCTAAAAATCATTGTGCCGAAACACATTTCATAGCTATCATGGGGCCGAATTCTGTGAACTTTACTTATTGTCAGTGAGGCTATTCCTGTGACTAAAGTTACTCATGTGCAAATGTTTGCAGAATCAGCCCCAAACATAATTAACATATAGGAACAAAGACTTTCTTCTGTGTGCTTTTTTTATAGTAGAACTATTGCTGGCAGAACCCCTCTGAATACAGAACCAGGAAAGCACTTATGCACCATTAACAACTTTGCAACTGGAATTTGAAAGTGAAATTAATGTTGTCACTGTATGGGGAGAGTTCCAATGCCTACATCATATTTGATTGTAAGTTCATTGGGACAGGGACAGTGTCTGCACATGTTTGTGCAGCATCCAGGACAACAGGGCCCTGATCCTGAAAGGGGAACCCCAGGAGTTATGTTCACATAAATATGAAATGAATTATTAAGAACATGATAGTAATCAGCCACAAATACTGCTGTAATTACCACATTTCTAATGGCAACTAATGTGTGTTTACTGTAATTTGCCTGCAGAGTTGTGGTATCTGTGCAGATTAAGTAGGTGTGTCATGCACATGGAAATTGTATGCAGACTGAGATTCAACTCTGCAAATCAGCCCTCAGTGTTTAATACTTGGCTGTCTTCATTTTTTTGTGGCAGAAATTTGACATCAAATGTTGCATATCCCCCTCTCCACCCCCCAACAAATTTCACTTAAGACATGCCAGATGCTGATCTGATAATTTAACAGTAAGTCACACAATGCATGATAATGTGGGGTATCTGAGAACAGACTGGATGCTTCCCCTACAATTCAAACTAAGCTAACCCCCCAAAATGTGTAGGTTCAGCAAATCTCAATTAATAGTTTCTTTTAATGTTCATTTAATGATACTTTTTCTCACTACAAGGGCTTCCCAGTAAAATAATTCTAATTGTACTTTGGAGTAATAGCAACTCATGAAGAATAATCTTGCTTCTTTTCTAATACAAATATTTTACAGTGATGATACAAAATGATATGACCTATAACATGGAAAATTCAATGGTAAAAATATTTGAAACTTTGTGTCCTAAAAGAAAATGGATGATAAATGTTTGGGTTCAATTTTTGTATCATATTACACTATTAACAACAATGATTACTAGAAAACAATAAAAAATGTTAATAAAAAAGTCATTAGGAATACTTGCAAGGGGTACTTCTGAAAGAAGCCACTGTCTTTTAATAATACCCTAGAGAAGCAACTAAATTAGGGACAATGGAAAGAATTGGCTTGGCTAAAATAACCAAAATGAGCCTTATACCAAAAGTCAAAGTGCATTATTTTCTGAGGTTCAAAATCAATCAGATGGTATGTCTTTTAAAATCACATGTCTCTACTTCCTGATTTCAAGAATGGAATTAGTGACATAGCTGGAACTTTCTCAGAAGAATATAGGCTCAGATCCTAAACCAGGGAGATTTGGATTCAGTCAGATAAGTCTATGGACTACTTTGCTTGCATATCCAAGGTTTGGAGTCATTCAGATAAGTGCCTATCCAAACCCAAGAGAAGATCCAAACCTTTTGAGTTGTGCCGCTTGATATACACGGATCTCTGCTTTGAGTCTATTTATTTTTATAAGCAGAGATGCCACACAAGACTTGATTGGATATTACATTCAAGAAGCCTTGATTTCCACTGTAAAAACTACATTAGGTCCTTACAAACTCAGCAAATACATTCTTTGTTTTGGATTAATTTAAATTAAAAGAGCCTGCAATCAGTTCAAAATTACTGTAATTAGGAGATCAAATAGCCATAGGAAGCAGGACCCATCAATGTGTATAGCTAAATCATTTTGGGAGTAGACTGGGGCTTTTTTTAAGGGAAAAAAATCAGTACTATACAAGAGCGGGGAGGGGTAGCTCAGTGGTTTGAGCATTGGTCCCCTAAACCCAGGGTTGTGAGTTCAATCCTTGAGGGGGCCACTTGGGGAATCTAGGGCAAAATCAGTACTTGGTC
The DNA here is from genome assembly GCF_013100865.1 of Trachemys scripta elegans. Taxonomy (NCBI): domain Eukaryota; kingdom Metazoa; phylum Chordata; order Testudines; family Emydidae; genus Trachemys; species Trachemys scripta. Next base: position 14,271,793 of record NC_048309.1, read on the forward strand.
CTGCTAGTGAAGGCAGGGGGCTGGACTCAATGACCTTTCAAGGTCCCTTCCAGTTCTAGGAGATGGGATATCTCAATTAATTAAATTAAGATTTCTAAAACAAAAATAGACTTGAAGAATACTGTGGGTGGGTTCCTACAGGGCAGTGGGGGGCATAATAATAACCCAGTGATTAACTACTAGCCTCCTGCCAACCAAACAGGGCAATGCTATCTTTATCGTCCAGCAAGGTGTGCCAAGGTATGAAAACAATCATGCATAGACTACAAAGTTCAGCTCAAAACAGACAGACAGAGTCTCTCTCTACATGTGAATAATAGGAGTAGTGGAAACTTGTTAAACTTTGTAAAGTATAACACAAAGCCTAGGAAATCCCAGTACACAATGAAATAAAAAAAAAAACCTAAGAAAAACAAAAACAAAAACCACCATATCCTTCCTGTCATAAAAAGACAGAAGACAAACAATATGCCCCTATATTCATTATGCATACTTTTGTAACTACAGGCTTCCTGCTCATGAACTGCCCTGCCAAAAACTATGTATTCTGTGATGAAATTTTACAATAAATAAAGTGACTTCATTATTGAAAAGCTTCACTGTATTTGTGTGTGCTGCTTTTAATGCAATACCAGCCTCAAAGTGCTGATGAGAGAAAACCCAGATGCAGGGAGACATTCGAGTTTGAGACAGGACATTTTCAGGGTTGCAAGGGTTCATTAGCTGAGCTGTGGATTGAAAGGTAGATTAAGACACAGTACTTGCTTTTGGTAGGGTCAGAGCATCAGCTGATGTAAATCAGCACAAAGGAGATTGACACCAGCTGGGGATCTGGCCCACAATTTTTATGCCTTGTTATTCTCAGCACATGTAACGAAACGGTAGGGGATTCGGTGTATTCACAGGTCGATCACCAGCATTTCACCCCTGGGACTAGAGTTGTTTGTAGGGACTCAGGGATAAGACTTGGATGGAGTCCAAGTTCATTATTGTAGCCTGATTTGTGGTTAAAACATGTTAAGCCTAAACATTAAGCAAATACATTGGGGAAGGATTTGCAGCTGTCCAAGGACACAGCAAATTGTAACACTGGCTCCTCGAATGTATTAAATTTGTATCCCCACAATTTCTGATGTTATGGAACAGAACAAGCAAATTAAGTAATTCCTGGGACAGATTAAGGATAGGTTTGCTATAAATTTCCTCAAACTCAATTGTCTGTGCCCAGACTGGAGCCATCAGCTCCTATTTGAAGCTTTGGTATTCTAAACATTTTTCTTTTCTGGAAAATTTCAACAAAGCATGTTCTTTTGACTTCCCAGGAGCAGAGGGGACAAAGATTTTCATAAGTGAAGACCAAAAGGGAGTTAAACTACCTCCCGCCCCTCCCCAACATTATTACAGCAAACAGTAGACTGTTGGTGTGCTGGACCTGTTTTAGTGGATGAATCGCTGTTCAGTTTCTGGCCCCACTAGAATGCTGGAGACACTGAAGTGTGAGGGGAGTCAGCTGTCAGACTGATGCAACAAGTCAGAGTTTACCAGTCTGTTCTCAGAAAACCACAACTGGCAAAATGTTTCATGTTGCCTTGAAGTATAGAAAATGTGACAGGATGGGAGACAAAACATACAGAGACACCTATGTTTTCCATTTCTTTAACTACAGCTTTATGACCATATGCACATAATGAAGAATGCCTGCTGTTGTTTCTGCTAACATGGCTAGACACTAAGGGCTCGACTGTGGATTTCAGACATAGCCGTGCACTGGAAGCAGGGACATACGTTGCTCATCAGTGTTACACAGCAGGAAGGATGGTCTTGTAGGTAAGGCAGTGGACTGGGACTGAGAAGATCTGCATTTGATTCTTAGCTCTGCCACAGATTCTCTGGGGGCCTTGGGAAAATCATGTAATCTCTCTGTGTCGCAGTTTCCCATCTGTAAAATGGGGTAATAAACCTTCCTTCGTCTGTCTTTTTCTATTTAAATTGGAAACGCTTTAAGGCAGGGACTATTTCTTACTATGTCTGTCTACAGCCTCTAAAACAATAGGACTATGATCTCAGGGCATTTAAGTGCTACTGTAACATAAATAGTAGTAATAAAATACACCTTTTAAATGGATGCAGTACACACTTCCCTATGCAGCCAGCCAGCTATACCAGTACTGGGGAGAGAGGCAGTGGCAAGCCCCTCTAACTCCTGCCCCTGCCTTCTCTCCTTTAGAGGCTACTGTCCAGATCGATTGACAGCAAGGAGCAGTCTCTGTGTCATAGAAAGCAAAGATGCAAAGCATTGTAAGTTTCCTCAACTATAGACAGTCTGGGGAGGCTACAGAGGTTTTTTGACACCTGTTCTAAATGGCATTCATGATGCAGATGTTCATGTCAGAATCTCAGCGTGGCTGCACACCAAGCTAGAATGAGAAAGCCAGGGAGATTTATGGACCCAACCAGATAAATACAGCAAGATTCACTATAGAGTCAACCTGGATAGATGTTAGCAAGTTTCTGTTTCTTAAGAAGGAAAATGTCCACTAGGGTCAGTCTTCGGTGCTTTCTTATAGCAAAGCTAAGGCTTTAGAGAGTCAAGCACAGAGGGAGAACACACCTGCTAGCACAGAACACAAAGTACTCTGCAAGAGCCGCAATGGCTTGTGTTGTCGGTGAAATGGGGAAAAGGTAAAGCTGCCAATAGCCCACTAAGAGCCCAATTCTGCAAACACCCACATGCTTCACTCAAATATTCAGGGCTTGAATCAAAGGCTATTGAAACCAATGAAAAGAATCTCACCAGTTTCCATGAGCTTTGGATTAGACCCTTGAGGCTCACTCCAGCTCCTTCTGAAGTTAATGGAAAAACGCTCATCGAATTTAATGGGGGCTGGTCAGGCCCTTGATTAGTTCTGCTGAAGTCCATGAAATGTCTCATATGCTTAAATGTTTTCAGGATTGGGGCTTTAGAAATTTGGCAGAAGTTAATTTTCTCCCACATGTTATTTTCGTTGCGCAGTTTCTACCCTATACGTACTGCTACTAGGAATTAACAATGATGCTGACCTCATCCTCAAACGAGCCCATAGAGCCGCTACTCTGTCATCCGTCAAATACCTTACCAAGATCCAGTCCTACTGTCATGCCTACAAGAAACTGCCCATGGATAATGGCTAGATAGAGCAGCAGGAGGGAATATTGTGATTGTATTTATTTAGATTATACAACTAATGTATTTATTTAAATGACATGAAACCACTGAATTGTGCACAGCCTTCATCTGTAAGTCGTAGGCGGAGCGTGAAATTGACAAGAATGACAGCCAACTGCCGATGCAAGGAACGCATTGTCTTCACAGACAATGAGTCGCCGTAACTATACCGACATAAGCTGTATTCCTCTCGTTGAGGTGGTTTAAATACATTGGCATAGCAAGGGAGTTGCATCGGCAGCAGAAGAGCACTTCAGTGTGTACACCTCCACTGTCAACAAAACTGTGTAGTGTAGAGAAGGCCTTAAAGTAAGAGACAGTTCCTGCCTTGAAGAGTATTTAGTCTGTGTTTGTACAGCACCCAGCACGAGGTCTCGATCATAGCTGGATGCTACTATACTACAAATAAATAACAACAATAGGAAAGGAACTGCAATGTGAGTTTGATACAGTGGAACTGCTGTTGACATATTTTGGAAGGCTGCAATACAGGAATAATAATATAGTAATATAAAAGGCTTCTAAGTAGCTATTGAAAGGAACACTCACATCATGCTAGGGAATATTATGTATTTTTCTGCAACCTCCAGCATATATCCCTTAGGTCATGTCTTGTTTTTAAGGCTGCATCTGGGGACAAACAGGCTAGCAACACAAACATGTTCAGGCTCTAACGTACAGTGTCATTGTCAACAATTAATAGAGCTAAGGTTGTTCTGTAGTTATCAGTGACTCTCTGCTAAATGTCAGAGCTAGGTGACAATGGTGAATCTTTCCTCATGAAATATTGAATAAGAATTTTGTTGTTTCATTTTTGTGATTTGTGTCCCTCAAAATTCCCTTTCCAACCCTAAAAATGTTGTATTCATGCTTAACTTAAAGTGTATGAGTACTCACATTGACACTTCTGGCTACAGCTGCAACAAAGTACCAGTCAAACTGCTGGAAGAATATTTCTCCTCAAATGGTCGGCCAAATTATACCAGAGAAGCTAAATTCTGCCCATAGTTACTCTCATCCAATCCCAGAGAGGCCAAGTGAAGGCAGAATTTCTCCCACTATTTCTTATTTTATTCTGTCCCTTTTATGGGGTCACTAAAGTTACTTGGGATTGTTTAAATCTGAAGCTGTACTGGCATGAAATACAAGTCTATAAGAAAGTCCAATATCTTAGAGTTTGACTAAAAGCGCTTTTGTTCCAAAATTTTAATTTCAATAATTTCTAATAGGGAAGTCTTCCATTTCTGATTTTGGATGACTGCATTATTATCAGCCTAAAAAGAAGACGTGTAACATTTCTCTCATTGCAATGATCTGAATGTTCATGTACTATGTAGAATATGAAAACTGTCACTTGAAAATAAAATGTCATTTCAATTGAAATATTATGGAAGTCCACCACACATAACTGTGTTGAGAAGCAACTTTATTTGTGATACCATCAGAACTGGAGTTCAACTGAGACTGGACATGAGATTCCAGTTGGCGCCAGATTTTTAAACCTGGCTTCCATTGTAATAGGCAAAATGATAAGCATGTAGATGTCTAACTGCATTGCTGTGCCTGTAATTAACTGTGACTGAAAAACTGTGTCTTCAAAAGTGGAAGCTGTATTTCAAAAATCAGGCCTTCAGGGCCAGATTTTCAAAAGAGCCCAGCTCCCATGTAGGCACCTCGCTGAAATAGTCAGATTTTCAAAAGAGCTCAGCACCCGTTGCTCCCAATGGGAGGAGCTGGGAGCAGAGCACTTTTGAAAATCTGATCACTTCAGCTAGGTGCCTAAATGGTCGCTAAGTTTGTTTGAAAATCTAGTCCCCTATTTAGGTTCCTAAATAGCCACTGCTATGTGCTGAGCTCTTTTTAAAAAATCTATCCCTTAATGCTTAAGAATTAAACATTGTGTTTAATGAGAAGCAGGGTGAGGTTAGTGGCCTGGGAGCCACAAACACCTTAGTTCTTATCCATCTTCTTTCACTCCTTCTGGTGGCCTTACTCATTTGTGCTGTATTTTCTCCATCCATAAAATGGAAACAATGCATTGTCTCAGCCAGACAGTGCTCCTAAAGGTGGTTCAGAAATGCAGACCAACTGAAAAATTAAACTTGTTTCAAGCAGGAAGAGAAAACCTCCTCTTCATGGGCCTTTTAAAAGAATTATTTCACTAAAGCAAAATGGCTGTTTCCCTGCCATGTAAACTGGCAGCCAAGTCAGGAACAGCCTTGAAGACTTCCCATGATTGCAGAGTCAGCTATACAATTTTCAGGAAGATTGGCACTTATTTTCTCACAATAGTTTGTTTTTAGCATAGTTCACAACTTTTAGGCTCCTGAATGTAAACTGGAATCATGTACTTTGTTTTGTTGGCTGTAAGCTCCGTATTCACATAAGAGATGGGATGTTAAAGTCAGTGAACTGGCCAAATTCCCAGTGGGGTAATTGCACTTTTCTTTTCTAAATTTCATCTGTCATTTTAATTGTATAAATTCTCCCTCATAAAAGCATGGGTGTATGGTGTGGCTAGGAGACCACTCTACCTGTACTAAGAGGGACTTCCCTCATGGGAATGGAAAGGTAGGATGTTCCAATGGTTAGGGGACCAGCCTGGGACTTAGAAGACCTAGGTGCAGTTCCTTGCTCTACTACAGACTTCCTATGTAACCTTGGGCAAGTAACTTAGTTTCTCTGTGCCTCAGTTTCCCCATCTGTAAAATGGTACTCCCCTAGCTCACAGGGGCATAGTGAAGATAACGACATTACAGATTGTGAAGCAATCAGATGCTATTGTAGTGGGAGCCATATAAGTCCCTTACATAGATAGATAGTTCCTTTTTGGATGTAGAACACCTAAGAAACATTTCAGCAGCCAAAAGAAGTTTGACACAATAATCCTATTAAGAATCACACACTGCAATACAAATATATAATGAAAAAAAAAACTCCAAGCAGCCTTATTCTCGCTAAAAGTATGTGACGGTGAGTATAAGTATTGCCAGCACAGAATGATTGCCTTCTTGCACCCCAGTGGTGGTAGCATTTCATTAGCGGGTGACTAATTTGTGGACACACAATAGTGGTGAGAGGGCCACAGCATATAAATTGTTCAGGCAGTATGGGATATAATAATGAACTGTGGGCTCAGCAAGGGGCTACAATCCACTATAGTCCTGGTTCCTGAAAATTACCCTTGTCCTGAAGGGATGGAGTCTCATTTTTACAAGAACTTAGTGTTACTCGGTGGAGTTCCCCCTGCCAGGAAATGCCTGCCTCAAAGAGTTTACAAACTAAACAAACAAGATAGAAGGAGGGTAGGAGAAGAGAAACATTATTACCCCCCAATTTACAGACAGATTGAATATAAGATTCTGATGCTCTTACTCAAAGTAAGTAGTATATTATTCTGAATTTCAATTCACTGGAACTACTTGAGAGGTACCGTACTTCTCAGTGTGAGTCAGGGCATCAGATTCTGGCCCTGAGGATATGCCTGCACTGGCACTGAGTCTCAGAGTCCGGGGCCAACTGACTCAGGCTCAGGGGCTCAAACTGTGGGGATAAAAATAGCAGTGTAGATGTTCACGCTCTGACGGGAGCCTGGGCTCTGACACCTTCCCCGTCTCATGGGGTATCAGAGCCCAGGGTCCAGCCCGAGTCCAGATATCTTCACTGCAATTTGATAGCCTTGCAGCCCAAGCCCTGCGAGCTGACGCAGGCCAGATGCGGGTCTTTTATCACAATGTAGACATACCCTAAGTTACGTGATGAAGGTCACACTAAGTGTCTGTGACAGAGTCAAGAACTGAGCACCGATCTCCTGAATTCTAGTCTTGTCCACAAGACAAATCCTGCCTGACAGGTGTGGCAATGTGTGGCTGATGAGGTCTATTTTTTGGGCTTGTGGACTTTGAAAGAATTATAAGAAAATCTGAAATGTTTTCCCTAATCAGGTTTCTCTTCCCTTTATTTTCAAAGACTGTTAAAAGTAATTAAATCCACATCATGCTAACAGTTTCTGTCCAAGCCTTCAAGTCAACAGTTCCCCAACCCCTCAACTAATGAACATCAGGTGTTCAAGTCTTTCCCCCCTATCCCATCACAGATTTGGAATTTTTCTTTGCTAATTTCATTACGCAGTCCGGGGCTTAGGGTCTGTTTCTTTTCCCATTTTTTTTAATGTTGTCTGGGGTGCACTTTTATGAAGAAAAATATTGGATGTGACATACTTGCATATTATGAGAAGGACTGTAAACCCAAATAACATTTCCAAGCCAAAAATATTTGTTATATTTTATTTTTAAACAAACAAACTAACTAGGACCAAAACATCTCATTTCACTCCCTCCTGTATATTTATTTGCTTGGAGTTGTATTTCTCTGTATCTAAGAAAGCAATGGGCATGAACCAAGAGTCCAACAGATGTTGGATACTGTTCCTAAAACATAGACTGTAATGTTTTTGTTGGTGCTGAATAGGCACATGCATGCCTACGTAGCTCCAAAACCGCTCAGATTTTACAGTACTTTGAAATATTGAAAATCCTGGCCTGTTTCTTGTGTGTATAATCCTAGTACAATATCTGCATTCACTGTAAGTCTGGGCCATTACAGGTTGGGACCAATATGTACAATACCCACATTTCACTACAATCTATTAGTTTAGCAAACTGTAGTATAGGTGGAACTGCCCACATTACAAACAAAAATGTTGTCCTTTGTTGAATATATGTTATAAAGCAAGGCCTGGCTTCTATTTGTGTGCGTATAATATACATCTGTAATTTTGTAGATGTTAATCAGTAGTGGATCAGGGGGATTGTCTTTTTTGTGTTTGTACAGCATCCAGTACAATGGGGTCCAAAATGTCTTATTTCACTTTGGATGCTACCACCAGTTAAAGGCATCCTTTTAAAATGTATTTTCAAGTTTTAAACATTTCCATTGGCAGTTACTAGCAGTGAAAAATATGCCTACAAAAGGGCGGCCAACATTAAACATAATGGGGAAGGCTTTAAAAGGTATCCCCTAGCAGTTGAGTGTGGTTGTATTATGCTAAGACTTCAAAAGGACTTAGGGCTTGTCTGCACCAACCCACAGTTCAGACTCCGGGGGGCGTAAAAGGCAGTGCGCGCACCAAAGTCCTGCACTGTAACTTCTCCGTGTGGATGCTGTGGGCACGAACTAAAAGGTTCCTAGTTCACATTAATGTAGTCCTATTTGAACCTTTTAGTTCACACCTGCAGCGTCCACAAGGGGGAGTTACAGTGCAGCACTTTGGCGGGCACTGCTATTCGCACCCCTGTAGTCTGAATGGTAGGGCTATATAGACATAGCCTTAGAATGCTAAACCAATCATAACAAGCCATTATTTATATTTCCAGAAAAGGAGATGTTTCACTCTGACTTCTGTGCCGGGTTAAAGGACTGGGAACAGTATAGTTGGTTTGCTTGAAGATAGTTAGACACTGTCAGCTCTGTAGGTGAACAGTAGATATTTACAAATATAGGTCTAGATATTTCTTATCGCTAGAGATGTGGGAAATGAGCACAACATAGCTCAGTGACATGCAAAATGTGCCTGATTTTAGTTTTAGTTAAACTCCAAACTCAGGCCTGGTTTGCTAAAAGATTTGCTAAGGCTCACACACATTTTGGATCAATGTAGGACCAGTTTAAGCAAATCTGCACAGGCCCAGTTTTGATTCGACCAAGGCACATTTATGTTTTTACATCAAAACCATGCAAAATGTGCAGTATTGCATGGCCCTACCCCAAACGGAGTGTAACTCGCTGAATTTTATCTGAATTTTGTCTGAATTTTCATTCAAGCTTTTGGACTTTTTTCTTTTCTTTACCTGTATGTTAAGTAGGCTCCATGTAGACGGAGACTGAACAAAATTTTTGCATGAACTTCTGCAATGGAAAACTGCCAGTTTTCACATGCTTCTAGTCATTATCTGAGGCTGTTGTAGTCATAAAATCCCTAAGTATTTTGTGGAGGATTATTTATACTGTATATCCACAGCTGTGAATGTAGCATCTTAAAAATACCAACTGAATATATTTCTCAAATGTTTTACTAGTGATCACAATTGCTTTTGCTCAGGACTCTATGTCTATAAAAAAGTATATAGAGGATAAACCAAAAAAATAAAACAAAGATAATATTTAGGAGAAAACAAAGATAATATTTAGGAGAAAAAATGGGTAGTTGTAATTCTGAAATATTACAAACATATTACAACTAAATTATTTTGCAAGAAAATCGAACTTAATTTAAAAAAAATATGTTTTAGGTTTATTTGTGTCAATGCAAACAGCAACAGATTCAGAAAATAACTACATTTAGGAAACCTGTTGACTAAACAGACTTCTCACAGATTTACCTTTCTTGTGACAGGCTTTTGTCCGGTCAGACCATGGTAGAGAATTAAGCAACCCATTCAATGAGTTTGCTACATTCATTAAAGCTCTATCCCAATCATCAAATCAATATGCCCCAGTATCCTTCCAAAAATAGCTGGAACAATCCATAAATAATAAAATGCAATAAAATGAAATGAATAAAATGAAAGAGAAAAACACGCCCTTTTCCTCTGTCTGCTCTCTGCTCTCAGTTGAGTGGACTGATATTCTTGACTCTATATTAACACATAAATAGTCACCCACTCCTTAGTTCATTGCCAAGTTAGTAATGTGCTTTTCACAAGAGTCAGAGTGCTGCATGTGATGTTAAGAAAGGACCCAAACCCAGACCTTGGACCTTAATGTAGAGTCTGATCCAAAACCCACTGAAGTCAATAGGAATCTTTCCATTGACTTCAACAGGCTTTGGATCAAAACCATTATGAACCCTGGATGGCCTAAATGAACACACCATGCTGAGCAGTGGGGATTGAATTTGGGACTTTCAACATCACGAATATTGGTCTCTACCACCTGAGCTACAAGATCCACCTTGAGGTATGATCTGTAGGTCAACTGGTAGAGACCTCTAGGCCCAGGATTTCATCTCTGTTTATATCCATGATGTCTATATGTATGTGGTCATGGTTTATTATGAAGTGCCCCACCCAGATGGGACATAAACCCTTAATAAGTTCAGGTACTCAGGAGGGAGTATACCATAATCTGGTTCAATGCATGTGAGAATGTCTCCCTTAAATGGCTAGCACCAGCAACTATAACATTCAATATACCCACAGCTAAAGGAATTTTCCTTGAGCTGAACTCAAAAAGTAGGAGGTTTGTGCTTTAGTATCTGGGCGCAATCTTTACTAACAACTAGTCTGCATGCAGTTTCAGATCATTGTGAGCCACCAACTCTCATTGAGCAGTACCCTATTCACAGGTATTTCCCATTGACAGTCCACATTTCAGTTCATTTCAGTTCCCATTGACAGCACCACAATCTAGCTCCAAAGGATCATCTCTAAACTGTAGGGATATTTGGTATCTTGAGTCCATCTTCGTAGCTCATTCCCATTTCTAGTTCATATATCGCTTTTACACTTCATTTGTTCTGTGTGATTTTCAGAACTTCCATTTTTTTTCAAAACAACCATTGATGAGAAAAGAATTTTCTTGGGGGGGTGGGGGGGAAGCTCTTTGCAAAGTTTATTTGTAATTTAGACACCAACACATTAAAAAACAATGTGCTGCTGCTTAAAATGTGAAATTAGCAAATGAAGATCTCTTACAGCCCCTAAAGTTTACAAGACTCTTGGTATCATGTAGTAGATACTCAATGCAATCAGCATGTTCTACACAGGTAATTACTTTTACTACTAATGGTGCCTCCCACTCAGTGAGGAAGACAAGAGGTTCCAACACTACTTAATCACAATGCTTCATTATTGCTCTACCCCCTACTGGGTAAAACAATTCACAGGCTCTATTCAGTGACTCTCACAAATGAGAAAAATTTATTAACATGTGAGCAAAACTGCAGAAGAGGCACCACCCTGGATAATTTTAAAAGGGGATGCAAAGTTTTGAGCATTTGTAATTTGATTTTCCCCCAGATCAATAACAAAAAGAGCAAGATGGCAAAAAAATGTAATCCCCGGGGTGAAACGATACCCTTACAGTGATCTTTTTTGCTAATGTGCCTGATGTTTCCTTGAGACAGAATGCAGCATGTTAAAATAGTTGCATTTTATGTAATGTTTTATTTTTGTTATTTTTATTATTTGTTTAGTGCCAACAATATGCTGCCAAGTGTTTAACAGCCTGATGAATCAAGGAGGGATGTGCTGGGAAAACAAGAAGCAGGGAATAAAAACTAACTCCTTGTGAGGCTTGCTGAGTTTAAGAGGGACTTGAATGAAGTGCAGGTGGCAGTTTGGCTAACTGATATGGCAAGGGTGTTCTACACATAGGAGGGGATTTTCAGAAACGCTCAGCGTAGCCTAATTCTACTCCCATTGTTTTCAGCAGAAGCAGAATTAGTCCAACGTGGAGTGCTCTTGAGGCAGGATATAACTTTGATCTATGCCATGTGACTCTGGCCGGGAAACAGAGATTAGACTCTCACCAGAACTCCTACCTACATCTTTATTACAGCTGTGCTACAGGAATTGCCTGTACTGATTCCATATTGGCTGAAGTTACTTCTATTGACCCTTCCTGTCCATGGACTTATTTTCCTTTGTACCAGTTAAAAAACTCAACACCTATATACTCTCTTTAACCACAGATCTGAGCATCCTTAGAAATGTTGCCAGAGACAGACCTTCTGGCAGGAAAGGAATCCTGAGAGCATGTTCCTAGGTCATGCCAGCAGAGGAATAGGAGTCCTCATTCTGCAGTGAGGTTGTAGTCCTTTTACAACATTCACCATTATTTCCCAATATCCATCCATCATACAGCACCACTAAGGCCAATTTTTCATCTGTTATCAAACCACCTTCTGTCTTTACAGACACATACACTTTGTGAATGTTCCTATTTGCATGTGCACATGTGTATTTGCACATACAAGTTAGGTAGCTTAAGCACTATTCTTGAATGCAGCAAAACTGAAGAGATTCTGCTTTACATTTGTTAATTATAACTCCAATTTTGTGTCAGCAGATATTCACAGGTGAAAAACTGGAATTACAAGTGTTGGGGGACAGTTTTAGAAATCAGGCACATTCTGTCTGCTTTGGCACTTGTGCAATGCTTGCAGATCCTTTAATCAAAGCCATTGTCAGCTGCAAAGCTAGTGTGATGAATCTATGGAACAGCCAATTCACTCATTTGCTTCCCCTCCCGAGGGGTGACTCAAAGGGTCATAGGCCAGCTGCTAGGTCTTACTTGGACTGTCGCAGCAGCAACAGCAAGCCTGGGACCCAGGTGAGGAAGCAGAGTCTTGAGTAGGAATTAGGCAATATTGACAGAAGGTCACAGACATAGTAGTAAAAGCATTATACAGCTGTAGTAGCTTGTAAGCAGGTCTGAGGCTAACACCAGGGCCGGCTCCAGGCACCAGCTTGTCAAGCAGGTGCTTGGGGCAGCCGCTCCGGAGAGGGGCGGCACGTCCAGGTATTCGGCGGCAATTCGGCGGACGGTCCCTCACTCCGCCTGGGAGCGAAGGACCTCCTGCCGAATTGCCGCTGCAGATCGCGATCGCGGCTTTTTTGTTTGTTTGTTTTTTGTTTTGGCTGCTCGGGGTGGCCAAAACCCTGGAGCTGGCCCTGGCTAACACTATGACTGGGTGACAGGAGGACAATGCAGAGTGGCCACCAATGAGACTACAGATGGTAGAACTCAACTCTGGCTAGAGAGATCTACAGGCCAGAACTTAATTGTCCTCTAATAAAGGATTAGATAGTACTTGAAGGGTCCTTGAGTAAGGAATTACTGCATTGATCTTCTGTTCTCACTGCCTAAGCCATCATAGCTACAGTAGTCACACCCTTTCCTTTCTGTCAGCCTTCCCACTCCTTTCAGTCAGTCATGAGAGAGCTTGCCTCTGAGTCTGCAGTACACCTGGTGTGCTACTAACTATCTGGAAGAGTTTGGTGTTCCACGTTGCTCCATAGGATATGGTCAATTACAGAGATGACAGTGGTGGAAACCTGCTACATTTAAGGGGCTCAGGGAACCCTGATAGCTGAATTTGCCCATGGGCCACTAAAATGTATCAGAAGCTAAGGATGCACAGGTCTTATGTGCGTGAGTTATTGAAGTGCCAGCAAAGTGCTTGGTGGGCAGAAATAAGCACCTCTGACAATTCAAGCATTTCCCTAAATCTTGAGGGGGAATAGAAAGATTAATTTGTATGAGGAGATGCCTAAATATAATAGTACAATAAGCAAAAAGGATCTGATCCTGTGACATGCTGAACTCAAACTGTGAGCAGGACTACCAACACAATTGTTTTGTAAGACTCCCAATATTTGATTTTTTTTCTAAAAGCCCCAGCTCCTGGAGCCATGTGATTACATAGGAATCTTAGCTTTCAGTTTTGAGAAGCATAAGCCAATCACATGATTTTGTGGTGCTTGGCTCAAGATTTTTGAATGTGTGGGATTGGCAATATTGGGCGTGAGGTCTCAGAAGTTTAGACCCTAAGCTATTACTAGTAAATACATTTCATACAGATCTTTACAGAGCCCTATGCAGCATTAAAAACCAAATTGAAACATTTGTATTGATTCAGCAAGGAGCAACCATCTACCTTCTAGCCATTAGGATAGGAATGTAGCTGACTTACTAGCCCTCTCTTAAATAGTGATTTATATTAGTCATCTCAAGCCTTTATTTTTGACTCTTAGTAGATGTGTGTAGTTCTAATATGTTTATTCACTTTCATCACAGAACAGCAGAAAAAATATGAATTGCAAAAACAGTAGCTGTACAGTAACAGATCATGATTAATGAGGGAAAATGGATGAAAGCATGCAGACTTGGTTCATTGTGTTTTCAGGATGCTTCCTAAAAATCTCTTGCAATCAAGGGCAATAATACATTTCCTTATCATGGTAGGAATCACTCAGGTGATGATTAAAAAGGTTTTGTCCCTCATAGGTCAGCCAAAAAGAGTATGGTAGGGTGTATACTTCCTAGAACCAGCTCCTAAAAAGAGGGATTGGAACAAGTCAGTGTGTATCAATAATGAATGTAAATGCAGCAAATAAATGTAACATTTACCCTTAAGAGTCATAAATAAATAAATAATGGTGTTTAATTAATCAGATGAAGAAACGGTGTATTTTCCTTAAATATTTGCTGCAGCTTAAACTGAAACAAATGGGTTGATAATCTTTAGATCACTTTACGTACATAATTCCAAACTGAAAATGAAAAGGGAAGATGAAAATTGCTGCTTTGAAATGTTGGGGGGGGGGGCAACTTAAAAATAAGACCCTTTTCTAATTAAGAAATCTCTAGTGGATTCACCTTTTGGGACACTACCAGCTCAGAAAAGGCACATTCTAATAACAGACTACAAGCTCAGATGACTTGTGGTTATACCTCATGTATAGAAGCTTAATGCAAACAAGGGAATTTTTAAGCACATGAATGTGGAGGGGGAAAAAATTATTTAAAGGAGTCAAATCTGTATGTGCCTTTTAGTAAAATAAATGTATGCATTTGCTTTTTACTAATCAAATGGAAAATTGTTTTGTTTTAATGGTTTTGAAACTTCCCCATCCCTTGAGCAAACAGTACCCATTACTTTAAACACCTCAGTGTCTAGTAATTGTTCACAAATGTGTCAGGCTACCAGTAATTTAAGTCCTGTCAGGAATAAATCTCAGACACTCACTTCTTCCAGTCAGTGACTTGAAAAAAAACACGCCCACATGTCAATTACAGGAAGCTCCGGCACCGTGTCTTTGTTCTGAATTTGTGTAAACAGAAAAAGCTTCTTCCTCAGTAACAACTGTTTTCTAAAACCTATATAAATGTTTATGTGAACTATCCTGCAACAGCATCTAACATAAGCAATAAAAGCAGGTGCGTAAAAAACAATCTGTGTTGTACTTGTTGGCAATAAATGTACAGTATGTAGAAGCTATATATCCAGTTGTGAATTATTTTCTCAGAGGTCTGACCTCAAAACATTTAAATGTTAGACTGTAAATCAAAATGATATACTTCCACTATCCACAGATTATTCTCTTATTTCCATGTCCTGCTAAACATGTAGATCCAGAAATAATTACACATTAACATGTAAATAAACAAGCAGGTAAAGGTATATGCCAGAGAGATGGACGAGTAAGTCAAACGACTGAAATATATGACTGGACATTTTTTCACCTGTGTTATTGTTCTCTGCAAGCCACCAGGGAGTAACCACAACCCGATGGATGACTGCTGCAGCATAAAGAACAGAAAAAAAAAAATCACTGGAAATGAGCTACAAGGAGAGTTTAAAAATATATACAAAGGTGAAATTCTGAAGAGCCTACTCACGCACAATTCTCATTGAAGTCAAGGAGAATTTTTCCCTGAGTAATCAGAGATAGTTGTGTCCTTACTCATGTTTACAACACAGGTTATTCTATCAAACTCAGTGGGTCAGATCTCCAACTGGTGTAAATGGGTGTAGTTTCACCAGTGTAACTACTGTACACCCATTTACACCAATGGAGGCCCAAAGGGATTACTTCATGTATGGATACACTGGGGTGGGGTGGGGAAAAAAAGAGACCCATGACAGTGAGTGTCAGATCCCGGGTCAAATGACTCAGGCTCATGCTACAAGGCTCAAAGTAGCAGTGAAGAGGTTTGGGCTCAGGCTGGAGCTTGGTGAGATGGGTTTCCAGCCCAAGCCCAAACATCTACACTGCTATTTTTGGCCCTGTAGCATGAGCCCAAGTCAACTGACTCAGGCTCTGAGACTATTGCAGGTCTTCTTTTTGCAGTGTAGACGTACCCTTAAAGAGCCAGGTGCTTCTCAGTGTGCGTAAGAGGGTATCAGAATCGGATCCTCAGTGAATAAGAAATAAGGAAGGACTTTAAGATTTGGCCCAACATCAGGCTAAATGGCCAGGCCTTTCTAAACCCTCATAAAATCTAGCTAATAAAGCTAACCTGTGATTGCACAAATGGCTTTGGATCGAGTCGTGTGGTTCTCAGCTAAGAAGAGTTCCCACTTAATCCCATGAGAATTTTACTGGAATAGAATGACTCACTCTCAATTGTGCTAGATTTCTTTATAGTAGGATCATGTTATGCTGCCAAATGAAAGGAATATGAAGTTCAACAGAAAGAAAAATACAAACAAATAGTGGGAGCAGATGAGGTGCTGCAGTTTAAGTGGTGTTTTTCAGTTCTTTTATGTATCATAACTGTATGCAAGGATGCCCTGGAGCTACACTATAAGAAAAGCACTTTGAGAGGAATCCACATACAGAAACAAATAGCAATAAATGACATAAGTACAGCACATATTGTTTCAGAGAGAGATGTATAGAAAATTGGATATGGTATAAACATTATAATGCAGGATAAAGTATATTTTGTATGTCCGCATACAAAACATGCACACATGTATGAGATATTTATGAGATAGATAAAATGATTCACATTTAAATGATGTTATTAGAATATTGGGAGGAAGGTTTCCTCTAGGGATGGGATTTTCAAAAGTGCCTAAATGATTTAGGAGCACATGTCCCATTGGCTCCCCCGCCCTTTTTTTTGCAATACATTATTGTGAAGTGGAGAAGGCATCACCATGGGCATATTCTCCTTGATTTTCCCCTCTTTTAAGGCCCTATTCTACCACCTTGGCCTCAATGGCACATTGCCAGGAGTAGGGGATGCGAGTTACAGTAATTTCCTACCCTCAACTCACCCCATGGGAGGAGCAGGGAATTGTGTGGTACGAAGGGGATCTATTTGCAGTTGATAGCTTGATTAGGCCAGTGAGGTTAAGGATAGTTCAGGGCTATTCTACTGTCCTGGTCCGTTGGACATTCTGGTCCCCATTAGAGTTTCCAGTTTAGAAGGAGGAAAGGTTAGGAAGTCACTTGACTGGTGGTAAGAGAGGTATGGTGTGGGTATTGAGTTGCATGGTGGGAATCTGGGCATAGTGAGAATTAGATCTGGTCAGAATTTCCCCTCACCATCAGCACAGGGAAAATTTCACCAAAAATGAAAATAATGCATGGAAAATTCCAAGTTTTTGGAGAAAAGTTGAAAAAAAATGAATGTCTGGCTGTAACCTCAAAACTTTTTTAGAAACACTGCCATTGGTGCTTCATGGAGTTTATAGTTTGGGTGCCTTGTGTCCCCATTCTCCTCTTTTGATTGGGCTCTAACTACAGCTCCCATGATGCACCATGATATGCCACAGTGCATGATGGGAGTCACATGCTCGCAGTGCATTCTGGGAGATATGGTCCCTTAGAGATCCTGGCCCATGAAACATCTAAACTACTACTTTCATGGGACACCACAGAAGTATTTCCCCCCAAAATTGCTGCAGATCCTATCCATTCACACAGGGGTTGATTCAGCGAGGTATACTAACCATTAGTAGAGGAGATTGCTGAACATCTTGCAAGAGACACCAACACCTCACAGGATTATGCTTTTGCTGTGGAGGTGGTGACAGGGTATGTAATCAATTATATGTGCAATCAATTTTAATTAATATTTATCAGACTTATTTTTAAAAATATTTTGTAATCTACCAATCAAATTTGAACTATATGAAATAAGCTGTAGCATAGAGTGTGGTTTCCAATTTAATTATCCTTAAGGAAAAATAATAAAGTAACTCATTAACTATAGTGAAAATCTTCAGGTCACATGGACTTCTAACATCCTTATTCCACAACTCTTCAGGGGGAAACATTTCCATAACTCTCTCGTGGTTTAAAAGACATCGATCACATGCCTCTTGTCCCATGCACAAGATGATAAATAACACATAACCACAGTGCAACCCATTATGTATTCCAAGCTGGGTGAACTATGAGATAAGATATTTATCCTTCTCATGAGGATATCTGTTCATAGTTTGCATGGCATGGAAAGAACGTAGTGCACTGAATGACGACTGATGATGATTAATGTATTATTCTACAGAGTATTATGACTTCTTTTCATTTGCATTGCATTGTTAGGAGTAAAATGTGATAAAATTGCTGTTTGGGTTTGGGTTGGGGGGAGGGTTATGCCTGGAATTTGTTAAAAATAGCATTTGAAAAAGCATTTAAAAAAACAAAACAGAAGAAATCACACGCTATAGTCTATGCTGATGTAAATGGATACAGCTCACCAATTTCTACCAGCTAAAACTTGGCCCCATATGTGGATAATCAATTATTTCACTACTTTTGTTTCGTTTTTGCTTTTTATTTTAAGGCATCCAAAACTTGGCAAACTAAGTTCCCCCCTTTTATGAAGGTTCCAGACATTAATGCTACCCAAAGCCAGTATATTAGCCTTGAATGTTACAAAACCCTGAACAAATCCAAATACATAATTTCGAATAAGTTTTTGGAGGGAAGTGGGTAATCACAGTTTCATAGATTAGAAAAATCAATGAAATTATGGAAGTTATGTTTTTTTCAAGTGAAGTTAAAGAATTTGGGGTCATTCTTATTCACCATGCACTACAGTGCTAGCATTCCCTCTGTCTTGCTGCCTCTCCCTTCCTACAACATGTGTGCAGAGATGAAGAATCCACACCCAGCAATAAGTTAAGAAACTCCAAGTCTTACTCTAACTTTGCTCATGGGCAGCTGTTTTTCCTCCTCTAAAGCTGTTACTACATTTTTTATCATGAAACCCTGCCCATGTTGTCAGCCCTCCGCCCCCCCCCCTTTGGCATAAGTGCTCTAAAGTATAGAGAACAAAGAATATCACAGTTAATCCTCTCCAAAATTTTATCTGAAGACATTCAGATAAGCCATAATTTGTCTGAGCTTGGTTTGGAGCGAAGTGACTGAGATTCAGATACAGTAATTTGCTGTATTTCTATTTAAAAACAACTGATGCTTCCACTTCTAATACACTGGAACATAAAATGCATGTCAGTTGCTTATATTTGGGGATTATAGGGTTATGAGATTGTTTGAGTCTGATTTTTAAGCCAGTTAGACATGCCATTGAGTGCACAGTCACCACAATTCCACACGCAGATTGGGCAGCTCTGTGTACAGATGTTATTTTCTTATGAGAAATTATTTATTTAATTCATTCAATTAGTTTATTTATTCAAATAATTTCATTTGGACCTGCAGTCATAATAATTGTGCACAAAAATTTAGGAGCACAATTATACATACATTTTGTGTACCTAACCTGTTCAAAAATCAGGTCCATTGTATTTATGTTAGAAGCTACCATTCCTTTCTAGCTCTTTATTTTGCCATTTCCTGTGTATGTATACAGTAAACTAATAATACTCAGCACTTATAGATCTTTATTTTTTCAAAGCAGTGCACAATTATTCATTAACATTTTCTGTAAACTGATCAATTAGCTTTATTTATATATTATTCCACATTACAGAGGAGGGTGGAGAGGTTAAGGCTCCAATGCACAAAAGGAGTTAGGCATTGTGACACTGAGCAACACAATGCCTAACTTTTAGGCACCTGAAAATCACTATGATTCACAAATCTGGAGTTAGGCCCTGTGACAGGTTCGGTCACAAAGACCCCCTTGGGACTGTCACCTGATGTGCTGAAATTACCTCTGAGCCCATTTTCCCTGCCAGATTGGGACTTCCAGAACCCTGTCTTGTTGAGCCAGACATGCTAGCCTGCTGCAACACAGACCCTGGGTCTGGTCCATGCCCCCAAAGCTTCAGACTTTAACCAAAAACTGCTCAGCAAGTCACCTATCTCCACCACCCAGACGCCCAGTTCCCAATTGGATCCAAACCCCAAATAAATCTGTTTTACTCTGTATAAAGCTAATACAGGGTAAATTCATAATTATCCACCCTCAATAACACTGATAGAGATATATGCACGACTCTATGAGCCCCCAGGTATTAATCACTTAGTCTGGTTTTATTAATATACAAAAGTGATTTTATTAAGTATAAAAAGTAGGATTTAAGTGGTTTCAAGTAATAACAGACAGAACAAAGTACATCACCAAGCAAAATAAAGCAAAAACACACAAGTCTAAGGCTAATACACTAAGAAACTGATTACAGGTAATATCTCACCCTCAGAGATGTTCCAATAAGCTTCTTTCACAGACTAGACTCCTTCCAAGTCTGGACCCAATCCTTTCCCCAGTACAGTCCTTGTTAGTTCCAGCAGAATCTCAGGTGGAAAACAGGGGTTTTCTCATGACTGGCAACCCTCTTTGTCCTGCTCCACCCCCTTTTATAGCTTTGGCACACGTACAAGGATTAAGATGGATTCCAGTATCATGTGACATGGTCACTGTATAACCCCCAGTCTTCATTCTTCCTGGGTTGGCCCACACATACACAGGAAGGTTTGTGGGTAAATAAACAATTTACAACCAATTGTCCTAGTCAATGGGATCCATCAAGATTCTAAACCACCATTAATGGCCCACACTTTGTATAATTACAATAGGACCTCAGAGTTATACTTTATATTTCTAGTTTCAGATACAAGAATGATACATGCACACAAATAGGAGGAATATATTCAGTAGGTTATAACCTTTGTTTTGATACCTTACAAGAGACCTTTTGCATAAAGTATATTCCAGTTACATCATATTCACACTCAAACATATTTCCATAAAATATATGTATAAGCTTCCATGCAATGAATGGGGAGAGATAGGCACCTTAGGCCTGGTCTACACTTAAAATTTAGATTGACCTAGCTACTTCATTCAGAGTGTGAAAAATTCATATCCTTGAATGTCTGTAGTTAAGCCAACCTGATTCGTGGTGTAAACTCGACTAGGTTGATGGGAAAATTCTTCTGTCTACCTAGCTACCACTACATGAGGAGGTGGATTACTTACATTGATGGGAAAAAAAACCCTCTGTTGATGTAGGTAGTGTGTACACTATAGTGTTGCAGCGCCTATAGTGTAAACGTGGCCTTAGACTGAGATTCGCAAATGCCAACATGCTAGGCAGGGAGCTGCCTAAATGAGCCAATGCCAGGCTAAAGGGGTGTGTGCTAAGCTCTGCCCTTGTCTCGGAGACTGGCGCCTCAATCCAGTCTGCAGGGTGGCACCTCTCTCTGCATGGCATTCTCAGCTGTAAACCCTCTCTTGATAATAAGCACCTAGACTGTTAGTGAGGGTATGTCTGTGGCTGGCCCCCTGGGGCTGTTTAATTGCAGTGTAGACATTCGGGCTCGGGCTGCAGCCCAAGCTCTGGAACCCTCCCACCTCACAGTGTCCTCAAGCCTGGGCTGCAGCCCAAGCCTGAACGTCTACAACACAATTAAACAACCCCTTAGCCCAGCCCCTCCGAGCCAGAGTCAGTTGACTCAGGCCAGCTGTGGGTGTTTAATTGCTGTGTAGACATACCCTGAGAGGCCAGGAAGAAGGGAGACTATTTCCTTTGTAACTTTTAGCCCAGTGGTTAGGGCACGCCCCAGGAATGTGGGAGACACCTGGTTCAAGTCACCCCTCTGCCTGAGGGGAGGGCAGGGTATTAGATTCTGAGTCTCCCACATCCTGAGTGAGTGCTCTCACAACTATGGTATAGAGCAGTGTTTTCCAAACTTGTTCAGCCGCTGCTACAGGGAAAGCCCCAGGCCGGTTTGTGTACCTGCCACGTCCACAGGTCCGGCCGATCGCGGCTCCCAGTGGCCGTGGTTCGCTGCTCCAGGCCAATGGAAGCTGCTGGAAGCGGCGGCCAGTATGTCCCTTGACCCACGCCACTTCCAGCAGCTCCTATTGGCCTAGAGCGGTGAACCGCGGCCAGTGGGAGCCGCGATTGGCCGGACCTGCGGACGCGGCAGGTTAAACAAACCAGCCCGGCCCGCCAGGGGCTTTCCCTAAACAAGCGGCGTCTCAAGTTTGAGAAACACTGGTATAGAGCATGCTTATGCTCTCTCTCACTCTGAATCGTTTGGGCCACAGCGAGAGACAAAGCCATCTTACTTATTTAAGCCATTTTTGCAAAACACAATTATCTTTGTGGAGGAGCCAGGGGGCAAAATGGAGCCATTTTCAAGTTCACTTAAAAATGCAAGAAAACCAAATTTCAACTTGTTTCATCATTTGTAAATGTCACAATTCCATTTCTAAACTTTGTAACTTTCAGCCATCTATCTTTAGTGCACCTTTATGCATTGTTGCTAATATGGATTCTCCGCATACCTTTTAATAGCTCTCCTGTCTCTTTCTTTTTTAAAAGAAAAGAAAAGAAAAGAAAAGAAAAGAAAGAGAAAATCACATGAGGTACAAAGTGATTGCAAAGGACTCTTGTAAATCTGAGCTCTCCAGCAGGGAGAATAGTTTACTTCAGCTCTGGTTTAAGCTTTAACTCTGCAATACTTGGCTCATGTCAATTCATGTCAGATTCTAAAGATTATTTGATTTACTACAGTCTCGCTGCTATCCATAGGCCTTGCCAAAGTACAGTATATATAATAAGTTCCAGGAAGGGGTGCAGGGGGAATTGTGAGTACTGATTACTTCAAAGATATAATTTTGGACAATGAACAGGCTTGGGGATAAAATGAATACTACGGGAGGAGAAACATTATTATGACCCAATGCTGCACTGGTTTGGTTTTAAGAACAGGTTGGACAGCTGTTATCCAGGGATGGTCTAGACAAATGTATTCCTGCGTCAGCACAGGGGGATAGAAAAGATCACTGGTTCTCAACCAGGGGCCTGGGGTCTCCTGGGGGGACACAAGCAGGTTTAGGGGAGCCACCAAGCAGAGACAGTATTAGACTTGCTGGGACCCAGGCCAGAAAACTGAAGCCCGGGGCTCCCAGCCCTGCCACCTCAGGCTGAAGCATAAGCCTGAACAACTTAGCTTTTTGAGGACCCTTGTGGTAGTAAGTTGATTCCAATCCTTAGAAGTGAAAGAGTCTCGGGTACCATGGTGATAGGTGTAGTATAATTGCACAAAGTAGATATAAAATATGAGACATTATGTTATTTATTATATATATTATTGTGGACATTAAGAGCCTTAGTCATGGACCAGAACCCCATTGTGCTAGATGCAATACAAACAAAATAAAAGGATGATCTCTGCCCCAAAGAGCTTACAATCTAAGTAACCTCCCTACAGGGAAAATTAGATCCTATGTCATTTTTTTTTTTAAAGTGGTAGGGTACAAGATGCTCAGCTCTTAGGGTAAGGAGGACCATAAAATACAAAGATAGATAATTTAACTCTACATCCCTCAAACTAGTTTACGCCAAAACAATATTTTGTACTTTACTTTTAGTATAGAAGCCAAATTTGGTAGAAACAAGCACTTCATCTCCAAAGCCACAAAGACTGAATGCCTTCAGTAGATATGTTCTGAACCCCCTTCTCCTCCTCCCCCCCACTTATTTGTTGGTGTATTGATTAATCTAAGAGCCTTTTCCTAGAAGATTCTTCATTTCCTCTGCCTCAAGCACCAAACTGCAATAGAATTAAATGCACAGTAAAACTACCATATGAGAAAGGTTTATGCATTATGTTAAAAAGTGCACTCTTGATAAATGGTGCCATTAGGATCTGGAATTCACTGCATTAGTCTGTTTAGGCCAATCCAAAAACAGCCCTGAAAAGTATAACAAATTTGCTCAAATGCTAATGAGCTGAACCCCACACTGTTCTGTTGTATGGAGCTAAACATAGGTTTAAAGCATTTGTTTTACTAGTAACCTCAATTCACCTGACTCGGCAATTCAAGAATACACCAGCTTTCCTGGTAGGAAAATAGGTCTATACCATTCTCTCTTGAAAATATACACTAAATTATCATTAAAAGAAATTATTTTTTCATGCCCTAAAATTTCATATCCTGGGTATCGAGTACAAGAGTTTGCTAAGGATCAGTATGGTGAGAAAATACTTCTTAAAAAATATGCCAACAAGTTCAGAGGGCCAAATTTTCAACCAGCTTTCCCTTTTACGTGTCTATTTCTTGCATGCAATTGATAATTGTCCTCAATGATAATTAAGAACATTTCCATGTGTACATAACAGAGGAACTTGCAGGTCTGTGGGTGCATGGGCAAAGGAAACAGGCATGCAAAGTCAGAACTGAAATTTTACCCTGAGTGTATTCAGGTTGGGGGAAACTGAACTTTCTGGCCAATGCTCACTATTTAAAAGTTCCAGTTTCCTAACATCATTCCAAGCAAATGAATAGGACCCAGCCATGGATAAATTGGTAGGTAACCATTTTTAGAGTGCCACAAAAACCTTACGTGAAATGTGTGTAGTTTTTAAAAAGTCAACAGAAAATGTTTTCGTTAGAACATAAGGGGAGCCAGAACTTTGAAAGCTTAAAGTCTAAACTGAACCAATGGTCTGGCAGTGCTCTGCAAGTCAAAACCAACCGATAGGAGCTGGATATACACATATGACAAAGATGTTTAATGAAATGATATACATAGTGTCACTAGACCACCAGGAATAAATGCCAGAATATTTTCATTGGCTCATCCTCATTCATAGATATCCAGCCAAGTCAGAGTCAGGAATTCTGCAAGAGTCTGGCTCCACTCATATTGACTTGCCCACCTCTAATGGTCAGCCACAAAATATCCACCCAAGTAGTTTCTTGAGATACAAGAGGCTAAAAGACTACAAGAGCATGCAGAGTATTCCCTATAGGAGGTTGGATTGTTTCTGATGCCCTGAAGCAATGAGATGGGGTATCACCTTGAGAAATGGATTCAGAGCCTAAACCCCACAAATTTTGGCTATTCATGAAGGGCTTGAATTATGCTCAGATGGGCCTCTGACCGCTTTGGTAACACTCTATGCTTCAAGGAACAAACTTGTCTGTTATTTCATGAATTAATTTACTTTACCAAGCAGCACAATGATATAGCGCAGAACTCTGAACATAGCTAGAATTTTCTGGACAGCGCTTCTATCACTAGGAATAAATTCAAGAAAAATATTGACCAATGCTCTGTTTTCTTTTCTTTGCAATGTGTAATAATTCTAATAAGATGCGCAACAAAGCACTCACTTTTTTCTGCTCTGGTGTCACAAGAATATGTCGAATGCATTCAAGCGTTGACATGCATGTGACTTTCTCATGCCTTGTTTGCAAACATGCAAACTGTGTGTGTCCAGGCAATCCCAGTCTTCAGCTTGTTCTCTGCAGTCTCCCTGATATCCAGGGAACTTTACCTTGGTCTGTTTCTTTAGATATCCTTAAAATACATCAACTGTAATAAACATATTGTTCTGTGAGAGCCCTATATTTTGTTACGTTTAACAGTGTTAAGTCTGATAATGCGTTTAATTTTTTATTACATAAACCTGTATGGCCCCCAACTGGTATTGAACCAGAGTCAAACTAGGTTAAATTTAGCAAAGCAGAAAACTCAGTAGTGAGTGAGCAATATGCTGGCTAAATTGTTTATTGTGTTTTTCAATTTGCAACAAGAATGCTTTCATTCTGGACTTCATTTTCATCTTGGCCCTTAGCTGAGCTTCACTGGCTCTTGCAGTTTTGTAGGCTCAGGTCTGTACCTGAAACTGAGGGTACTCTTTAAGCCACACAGCTATCTAAGTGCCTGATTGTGCCCTGAAATCAGGTACGTAAGATACCTAAGATGGCCTAAGTTGCATCAAGAATTTACTGTATGTACATTTGTCTGCAAATTATGAGCACAAAAACCACTGGCCGGTTTTTTAACTCTGGCCATTCGTCTTCCAGCCAAAAGTATATCCTGGGAAATGATTTATAGCCAATATACAAGTCACCACTAGAATAGACACCAAAATCTTAATGATTATAGTATAAACATCATATCATATATACTGTTTGTAATAAGCTGGCCTTCTCCCCTGCTCACAAAGGATCCACTGCCACACTCTTTTCAGGCAGCTTCATTTTCCCAATGTAGGCAAAATGAACAAAACCAGTTCCTCAGCCCACCCTGGGCTTCAGCTCCAGGGAATTTAACCTTTTACCTCTCAGTCCTTCCTGCTTCAGGGCTTCCTGCAGGACTCTTCCATGCTCTGTTCACTAAGCATCACCATCGAGGGCTTTCTGCCTGGAAAACCCTTTCCCCCGCAACAGGTTCCTACTGCTTTCTCTCCCACAGAACTTCCTGCTGCTCCTGCTTCTTGCAATTCCCCGGCTCTGACTCACCAGATCTCTCTCCTCTAGGCCCAGATTGCACCCGCCCCCTTTAAACCATTGGGATCAGCTGACTAATCACAGGTGCACTGACTCTGCTCCCTCTTAAAGGGGTCAGTCATCCTGTGACACCACAGGTCTCTTTTATCCATCCCTCTTATTTTATTTTAAGAAACAAATGCTATGTGGGTACATAAAGCACATGTTCCTACTCATTAAGATGAAGGGATACATTCAGTAATCAGCATAGCAACTAACTACATTAATAGAATAACTTTTACCTAAGGCAAAATCCCCCAAAGTTTCTATGTATAGTAAGGTATTTTAAGAGTATATCGTTTGGTAAAGATAAAACAA
This sequence comes from Trachemys scripta elegans, assembly GCF_013100865.1. Lineage (NCBI taxonomy): Eukaryota > Metazoa > Chordata > Testudines > Emydidae > Trachemys > Trachemys scripta. Next base: position 14,298,542 of record NC_048309.1, read on the forward strand.
AAACCAGAGATTATATCTGCTATTCATGGGTTTGTAATGAGGTTGTATACGCACCCTGGCAACCTCCTACATGTGGTTTTTCTCTCAAAAACTCATTAGCTTGTAGAACACGTTACCAGACAGGCTAGATGGAATCTTGACCTACTTAATTTCAGTTGTGAAAACTTTCTGTTTTTTTGTGTGATTTTCAAGGCACCGGTTGTGAGTGACCTTACAAATATATTTCAAGCAAATATTTCCATGCAGAAGCAGCCAACTTGAAGTGTTCTCTTGGTGCCTGTTGGGAACAGACACAACATCACATGGAAGATGAAACTGCAAGACCTGGAACAATTATGCAACATATTCCATATGAACACGCAAATAGGTTCCACATATGCTTTTACAGCAAAAACACAACGTTATCCATTCATATTTTGCCCTGATAGATCAGCCAGACCAATGGCTAACAATATGTGCTCTGTATTGTTTGGTGGAAGACAATTTTGGGGTTTTAGTTTCTTCCTTCTTGTTCTGGCAAGAGGTTAGGAATTATATGAAGATAACAAAAAAAGCAAACATGATTCTGGGATGCATTAACAGGTGTGTTGTGAGCAAGACACGAGAAGTCATTCTTCCGCTCTACTCTGCACTGGTTAGGCCTCAACTGGAGTATTGTGTCCAGTTCTGGGCACCACATTTCAAGAAAGATGTGGAGAAATTGGAGAGGGTACAGAGAAGAGCAACAAGAATGATTAAAGATCTAGAGAACATGACCTATGAAGAAAGGCTGAAAGAATTGGGTTTGTTTAGTTTGGAAAAGAGAAACCTGAGAGGAGACATGATAGCACTTTTCAGGTATCTAAAAGGGTGTCATAAGGAGGAGGGAGAAAACTTGTTCATCTTAGCCTCTAAGGATAGAACAAGAAGCAATGGGCTTAAACTGCAGCAAGGGAGTCTAGGTTGGACATTAGGAAAAAGTTCCTGTCAGGGTGGTTAAACACTGGAATAAACTGCCTAGGGATGTTGTGGAATCTCCATCTCTGGAGATATTTAAGAGTAGGTTAGATAAATGTCTATCAGGGATGGTCTAGACAGTATTTTGTCCTGCCATGAGGGCAGGGGACTGGACTCAATGACCTCTCGAGGTCCCTTCCAGCCCTAGAATCTATGAATCTATAATCTATGAACATGCTCCACCCCTGGCCTGGAATGCCCTTTAGTTGATTGATGAGTAGAACTGATGTACTCTTTGGACAAGGGAATATTAGCTATGGTTTTTGGATTCAGGGGCAAGTGTGTCTGTGCATCTGTGAAAAAAACTAAAACCACGAAAAATGTGGCTGAGGAGGAAAGAAAAGGATCTTCAGGGATCTTGGAGGACTTCCTCAAGGAAACCAAAAAAATACAATGTGGTCTGTCCGCCAGTACATTAAACAAAATTTGTGTGGGCCAATTTAGTGCTAACAGAAGTGGACTGACTAAAGTCAGGCATAGCATGGGTGAGCACTGTCTAAGCTTTCCTACACAGCTCTGCAAATATACCATAAAAATGTTATCTATATAGTGCACTCTGGAGCACCAGGAGAGACATCACATATCCGTAGGAATACTGGTCACCTTTCAGCAAAGGAGCATATACAGTAACTATGAAACAAACATGTTTGTCTGACTCAGAAAATCTTGTTTAATTTTGTCTTGAGAAATCTGGATCTGCATTACCTGATTATGGCTGTGCACAGATGCAAGAAAATGGAATCTTACCTAGTCCCTGATCTTAGCCAGTATGCAAGTCATACTCTGCAAGGATGAAGGAGGACCAGTGCTTAGAGTACTAGCCTGGTACCTGGGAGATCTGAGTCCATGTCCCTGCTCTGCCACAGATCTCCTGTGTGGCCTAGGGCAAATCACTTAGGGACAGCAACCTTACTGGGAGGGAGGGATAGCTGAGTGGTTTGAGCATTGGCCTACTAAACCCAGAGTTGTGAGCTCAATCGTAGAGAGGACCACTTAGGGATCTGGGGTAAAATCAGTATTTGGTCCTGCTAGTGAAGGCAGGGGGCTGGACTCAATGACCTTTCAAGGTCCCTTCCAGTTCTAGGAGATAGGATAACTTAAAAAAAAATTATACATCTGATACTTTGTTTATCTGTGAATATTCTTTGTCTCTGAAAGAAGTCAATATCACATATACACATAACTACAAGACATGTCAAGGAGAAATTGACCTGTTCTGTGGCCTCAAAGCTATTTTATTATCTCTGTAGCTCTCCAAGATACTTTGAGTTGATAAACCACAAATAAAAAGTAGTTTAGATAAAAAGTGGCAAGATACTCAACTGCAGATGAAATACCAGTATCATCTGATTTTCTTGGGACAAGAGACAGCATTTCCTGGATGTATCAGCTTTACAGTTGGCCAGTGTCAGAATCATTTGATGAGTTCAAGTACAGGGCTTCTTGTTCATGCAGTTCCCATGCTTGCCACATATTTTAGCATCATGTTTCTCCCACGTGCAGCCAGTCTTGACAGATATAATCTCCAGACCTATAATGGATGCATATACTGTGCATATTTTGGAAGGTATGGAAAGAATCTGAAGACATTGATGCATCTGCTAGTTACATATGCAAAAAGGAAAGTTAAGAATTACCATATGGGTTTTGAATGATTAAGTCCAAACTCTGCCCTGAGATATATGTAGGCAGCACTCTTTGACTTACAGGGAGCTCCCATATCTGAGGATGATAGGGTTAGACCTTTTTCTGTACAATTTTCTTTGTTTAAATAACACAAACATAGACTTAAGGTGACAAAGACACAAGGCCTAGTACTTTTTAAATAAATAGCATCTGCTATATATTACAGCATAGGGATTGTACAGTATAGTGATTATACAAGAGACTTTAGGTAGTGTTATTGGGGCAGGAAAAACCTAGGGTGGAAGGCAATTCTCTTGGTTATATTCTGGGCAGAACTGGATCTTTTGTATACACAGTGAACACGCCTATGTTTGAGAACCACTCGGGCGATGATTTTCGAAAGTGACTAGTGATTCTCAGTTCCTCCATTTTGGCTACTTAACCTTAGGCTATGTCTACACTACACCTCAGTAAGTCAACCTAGGCTAAGCAACTCCAGCTACGTAAATAACATAGCTGGAGTCGACGTACCTTAGGTTGAGTTACCACGGGGTCTACACTGTGGGGGATCGATGGAAGAAAATATCCCTTCGACTTACCTTACTCTTCTTGTCGGGGGTAGAGTACAGGGATTAACTGGAGAGCGATCTGCAGTCGACTTGGCGGGTCTTTACTAGACCCGCTAAGTCGACCGCTGGTGGATCGATCTCAGAGCGTTGATTCCTGCTGTAGTGTAGACCTGCCCTTAGATGGCTTAAAGGGTCCTGCTTTTCAGAATTGGCCAGGCACCTACCCTCTGCAAATCAGGCCTCTTTTTAAAGTATCTCCAGATGGGCACCCAAAAATAAATGCACCCAGAACCCAATAATTTATTAAACTCTTGACCATGGTTCCTAAAAAGTACTATGCTTCCCTTGAACTAATGACTGTATAAAACCAAAACAAACAAGTCAACGTAAAAATGAAGATAACAACACAGCAAAAGCAATAACTGAAAAAAAAGATTTCTCCAAATATATTACAGGACTAATTTTCAAACAAATTGAGTGTGCAATTACATGTGCAAAATGCACATGCTGGTACTCTGCATGTGAAAGATGGATAACTGTTCACACAAACATACCTAATTACCTATTTGTATAAGCAGCTTCCTATCACAGAACAATGTGATAACTTTGCACAGAAATTAAACAGGGAACTGCGTATAAATTGTGTTTGCAAACATGACCATATTCAGTCTTGTCAGCTCTCTTGATTTTATCGCTAGTCTTGAGAATTTGGTGTTTTTCTTAAAAGCTCGTTTCCTGAAGTCCTGTGATTATGTGAGAATCTAAACTTTCATTTCTTTCTTAAAAGGAAGTGTCTAGCCCTCGTGATCATGGAGAAAAACCTGAAAACAAGAACCTAAAGGCTTAAAACCCAGAAGGCAAATAAAAAGAACTCAAAATTTATTATTTTAAAATTTTTATGATTTTCAAGCAACTTATGATTTTGGGGGGCCTGACTCACGTTTTCTGAAAATGTGGGGTTAGCAAATCTGTGATTTTTTTATAATGTTTATGTTCCAATGGTTACAAGAAGATGAAGTATTGCATATACATCCATACATGCAGGTGTTTATGCCATGCATTATGCAACAAGCAGCCTTATATTGGAATCAAACTTTTTTTATTCATTCACAAATGATTCTAATGAATTAAAAAGCAAAGCTCCTCTTTCTTCATTTAGGGTGAGTCATAACTTTGATCAGATTACCTGGAAAACAGGTTTCAAACTTCCCGTGAATTAATGAATAGGAAAAAGAACCCCAACTAGAACTAGAATAGAGACATTTCAAAAGCATTTTGAGAGTAGTATGATTAGGATTCAAGGGATTTTTGTGCTACAATGTCATTTCCTTCTTTAGTTATAAATAGGGTGTTAAACCAATGGTGATCACAATGCTTAGTGCATGCAGGAACAGATCTACTGGTCAATGGAGCCAACCTCTTCCAATTTTGTAAGATTTTGTGCTTGTACTTGTGACGGTTTGGGGACTGGCAACAATACAGGATGACGTTCCCTAAATGATAATGGAAACAGCTGTTGTTTCAATAGGAACAACAGGAACTATGGGCCCAATTTACTAACAATTGGCTTCATTCCAGTTAGCACAGTGTCAAATTCAAGAGGCAAGTAAACGATGCCGAGTTGGTTCCTTGAAGATGTGCTGATGCAATCCATACCCAACTCTGCAATCAGCCAAAATATGATAGTGCTACTTCAGTCGAAAGCAGTCCAGATTATTTCAGCTACTTCATCAAATTAAATACCCAAATCAAAAAAGCAAAGATAAAATCGCCCAGTGGCAAAGCTTAGAAAAACATACTGACCACAAAAATATCAGTGAAGGAATATGTAGAGAATAATCTGTTACTAAGAGACAAAGGTGAGTCTAGATTTGTATTATATATTTAGACACACCAAGATGGAAGACAGTTAAAAAGGCTTTAACTGTTCTGTATTTTTAAGGAGAAAAACAGATCTGCAATCTTCATTAGAAACTCTATCCTTGTTCGTATAAATGTTCCGAGCAAGCATAATTTTTTATCAGATACGAGCCTTTTCCCTGTAAATCATTTTAATTGTTACAAATTCAAGTTAAGAATGGAGGGCTTAAAACATTTCTCAGTAATCCTGTCCTGTCCTTTGATGTATTCTAAATTATTACACATAACAAACAAAATCCAGACATATAGACCTATTTGCTGCCCTATTTGGCGTCCAGTAAAAAATACGAATGTTGTCAGTGGAATGAATGTATGTAAGTAGTGAAGCAAGCTAGAATTTCTATTTTTTATCCAATCAAGCATTTCAATACATGCTGCTTATAAACACACAGATCCATGATCTTGACTTGTCTTGGCTGTATCTTGTGTCTGTTACAAGGGCTGGGTGGAGGAGGGAAGAGGAAGGTGGAGAAATGACATGAATATAGTCTCACTCTCTAGCTATGTGAGCAGTGATGTGGACTGAGAGTGAATGTATTGCCAGAGAAGAGTATTCAAATCCCTGTGTAGCAAGACTTTCTTTCTAGTCCAGTTCATACTCATTTATTTACCCAGTGCTTCTTCAGACAAGTTCTCCATGAAGTCACCTTTAGTTAACCCTTTAGGCAAGATACCTTTCCTGGAGGTGTAACAGGGTGATTATCACTCAGGGTTAAATTTTGAAGGTACAACTCTACACTTGCCTGGCAATTTGTGTGCACAACCCTCTTTCCACTCATCCCCAGTGCACCTGCACACATCAAGGGGTTGGGCCTAACCTGAATTAAGTGTGAGCATCCTGAGTTGTGTGTATGCAAGTTGGGTGTGTGCAACATTATGTCCTTCAAAATTTGGCCCTGAACCATTAGGGATGATCCTGCAAGTGTAAATCCAGAGTAATTCTACTAATGTCAATAGAGGTATTTTCAATTTGGTCCTGCAAAGGAATAATTTGCCTGCAGGAGCAAGTACTTTATCTCCAAGGGAGGGCAACACATTTACAGCCTGGTACTAGAGCTTGGGATGAGACAAAATTTGTACGCGTGTTTTAGAGCAGAATTTAGCCCTTTCAGAATTGAAAGGTTTCAGCTGCTCACAGCATCAGTCCCTAAATCACTTGGTTTTAATGGAGCTCCTTAAGCTCTGCATTTCTCATAGGAAACAGTCGCAGCAATAGGAAACATGCCAAAGCATTCAAGTCCCACAGTGAATGACACTCTCCTCATGTGGGAAACAGGAAACTTGTGTGTTTCATCTTGGAACACTGCTTTATTTTACATCAGCGTCCAAAGCATAAAATAATCCCCACCCCAAGGCCCCCAGAAGACACATGTAATTTACAAGGTAAATATTTCCTGACCCAGAAAGCTAGCTAATCCCTTTCACTGTACCACAGATACTCTCAAGGGGAGCAATATAACAAAGCTAGACTATACTGGGTGTGGGAACAGAAGTGGAAGCCTGAATTCTATCCTTTCACTATACTATAAATACACTAGATGGGAGCAAAACGAATAATGCAAAGGTGCGGGTGTCTCTGAATGAGAGCCTGTTTGCAGGCCCCTGGGTTGGGCCTTGTAACAATTCCATTACCACCCAGGGTTTCATCACTGTCATTATGTTACACACCAGTGTTCTTTAAACTACACAGTGGCAATAGGGATAGCTCTGAGATCCTCCAGCTCCAAAGCACTAGAACTGTATAGCAGGAGATAAAGGCAAATCTCTTATTCAGTGGCTAGCAGATGGATGTGACAGTATACTGCTGTGTTGTTCAGAACACATACAATGGAGGGCAGTAGCAGACAAATGCACTAGTTAGCTCATTACAGTCTTTTGATCTTCCAAAATGGAATGCCATCACATCACAAAATGCTGCGGAACACTGAGATTGCTGCTGCCAACAAGAGATGTATTTAGAGTCACCTAAATGTGCCCAAGCTCTTGCAAAGGAATAATTTGCCTCCAGGAGCAAATACTTTATCTCCAAGGGAAGCAATATATTTACAGCCTGATACTGGCGCTTGGAAGGAGACAAAATGCCCATTGGTCTCCATGGAGTTTTTGCCCAATCAAGGGCTGTAATACTGGGCCCTTCAGTGCCCATGACTGTACTTCAATGAAGGGTGTCAGAACATAGCACCATCTATCCCTGGGTGGTTTGTTCCATGTCAGGCCATAGCTAATGCTAAAGCTTTCAATTTCCTCTTCTGAACACTGTTAGTGCCCATGGGTGCAAGCGTCAAGTATAACTGAAATTCCTGTCCTTAAAACCCAATAAAAGATGCATTACACTGAATAAATTTGGTTGGAGAAATCTGTTAAAGTTTGTGCTAGCTGCTCATATGTATTTAATATGGCTTTGTTACCATTTGAAAGGCTTCAGCTTGTCTAGAATTTTTATTTCAAACATGGCAATTACATACACAACATGGCCTGTGACTTTCCAGGCATACAACACCAGCGCTAATGACATGACTGCAGTCGGATACCGTAATTTCTTGAGCATGTTGGAAAAGAACCATTTAGAAAAGCTTAACATTTCCCTCCCTCAGTTTTTTAATGCTCTTACCAAACCCATTTCCTTTAGAACAAGAACCACACTCGAGGAATGTGTCCCCTCCTTCCCTAACCACTAAAGCATTTGAGTGCTTATAAGTAAATTGCTGGACACGACACCCCTGATTGCAGTGCCTACTCCGTTCATGACTGATAGACCTAATGAAATTACCACGTTTTCCTTCCTATTTCTAGCATAAGTCAATACTGCATGTCCAAAGATTATTCCACCAGACACGTTCTGCGGATGTGATGGGATTAGCCAAATTTCAAAGCTTATTTTTGACCTCCAGCAGAAAATTGAGCACATACGCTATTGAAGCCAACTGGGACTATAGAACATCAAGTTGATTCATCAAATTAGCTCAAACATAATTGTGCTGCATGACTGGCTATGGAAGTTGTCAGCTATAAACCTGTCAAAAAGCCATCAGCTTTAATGTTAAATAGAGACACAAAGTAATGTTGTTCAGAATTTGACATTTGTTGGACTTCAGCCTGCTAAAGCATGCTATCTGCTTTGTTTCCTTTTAGAAGATTTTGTAGTCTGAAACACAGTCTTGATAGATTGCAATAGACAATAGGTACCAATGCTGATTGCTAGAAATACCAGCTTTAACAAAGTTGATACACAACTACGTTCTTTATCTAGAGATTTTAATTAATACCAAAATAACTGCAATACACAAATATCCAGAGGTTTTTTCAAAAAATACAGTGTGTAATTGTAGCATACCTCATTGTTTTCTGTAATTGCTTTTTTACAAAAAAATCTGTATTAATTTTCAAAAGAAAAGATCAACATGTTTGGTACCAAATACACAGAGATATTTTCTAAATTAATTGTATATGTATTCAGACAGGATACCCACAATAGGAAATCTGAAGACTCCATAAACACCAAGCGCCTTGCATATTATCTCACACTGTAGTGTTGGATAAAAACACAGAGACACTTAAAACTGTTAACATAAAAAGACTAGGATAAAATAATATTAAGGGCCTTACATAATAAACCCTCAAAAGCAAGAACATGCAGAGTTAATGCTCCCACTCCATGCTTAATCTGTTCTCTTGTGGCTGTAGGTATCGCAAGGATAGGTTTGGTAAATGAAAGACTTAACTCCACATTTCTTCAGCTGGTATGCCTTTAAGTCCAGACCCTTAATATTAATATGTAATTTTGTTTGTTTGTTTGTTTTAAATGATGCATATAGCCCTCTTATAACTTATGTATGATTGACTGGAGAGGACAATATGGTCTCTAATGTGTCCATGTGTATTACAAGGGACCCTTAGCCTACTGAATATTGAGATGATAGATTGTAAATGAAGGGCTCCTGCAAAGTCATTATGGTCTAGATTGTCAGCCCATATTGAGAGCGCTTCCATCCATGGACTACTGACAGGATCGTGTACAATGGCTCAGAAGGAGCAGGCTGTGGTCCGTTGTATGAACAAAGAGCATTCCCAGCTGATCATACACTGGAGAAATCAAACAATAATGTACCACCACCATCCCCATCACCACCACCACCCCCAACCCACCCATCCCCACACATCATATATCACCTGAAGGCCACAATCCGCCAAGGGCATGTACTCTGGTGAAGTCCCATTGAAGTTAACAAGACCGACCTCCCCACCACCACCCTACGCACACACCAAGGACAGAAAGATCCATCAGGACAGGTATTTTTTCAGGACTATAGATTGTAAGCACTTAGGGTCAGGGATCCTGTCTTTCTTGGCCTTCTATGAAGCATCTAGCATACCTTTAGGTGATAGATTATGATAGACCCCCCACTTTTTGCAGACCACTTTAAGTCCTGACTGTGCCCCCAAAACCTTCTTACTAGATTTCTCAGGAAGCCTTGAACCCCAAGTCCCCTCATATCTTGCAAATAGAATGTACCTCAGATATATAGTATTGAGAAGGGGGGGGGGACTCTGAAGCCAGAAAATGACTTTCCTCCCCTCTTCTTTCCATAGATCTTCAGCTTAAAAATATCTTTGAACCAAGTCTGCTCCCTTGTATGCCAATTTCTAGCCTAGAGCCAGTTTTTAGAGCTGAATGATAAATCCCTCAAAAGGGAGATCACAATGGAAACGCTGACAGACACTTAACACAAGCGGTACAAACTCAGGAAGCTCAGGATAATTTTTTCTGATCAGGCACTTGCTATAAGTTTATATAAAGCACAAAAGTGCACCCCGGCTAAATTTCTGCAAGATGCTGGCTGTTTGTGAGAAGCAGTAAATCCATGACCTATTAGCAATCCTTGAGGAGGAGACGTTTTTCTTGATGCCACAATACTATTTTCAAAAGGTTTCACAATCACTAAATTCAGCTTATTCAATCGCATATTTGTTTATAAATTAACAACTGGATGACTTGTATGAGACCCCCCCTAAAAGCCCCATACACTAAACTATAATACAGCAACTGGGACTTGAACTCTGATGGGTTTCGGTATTAACGGTCATAAGATTTGTCACTGTCTCATCTTGTGAATACTCTGAGTATCTATAATGTATCACTCTTTAGTGGCTAAAAATGTAAACTACAAAAAATGTAATCATGGTCAAGAAACTGAAAAAAATGGTCCCCAAAATCCTCAGCATGCATACGGTTTACTGTGGAATGCTTACCAATTAAACAGGGCAAAACTGCATAGTAAACCTATAGCCTAGCAAGAGCCATCACCCAGAGCTCCTGTTTCCTATTCTGTATAAGTCCTATAGATGTCTAAGATCATCGTCTAAGTTAGATTCAAGACATAGAACATGAGAACTTGTCCAAACTGATAAGAAGCAAATATCTTTTGGATCCAATTTAAGGTGCTTGACTGTTTCCTAATAAACCCCCCCCCAACTGTTTTGGTAACAAAGATGTGCTCTTAAAAAAATGCCATTCTATGAACCCTCAAGTCTGTAAGAAGCAGGAGTTTCTTTGCTGGCAGAGGACCTGTGATGTCACTATCTTCACACAAGCTGTGAATTAAGACACTTAGAGCAGAGTACAGATACAAAATACAATTAAGGGGTGCATTTTCAAAGCATGATGGAAGGATCTAGTTACATATCATGATGAAATATTGTGGCAAAGTGTCTGACTTATATGCAACAAAAGCCACAACAAAGACTGCTTTCGGTTACACCATTATAAATCTGGAGCAACTCCATTAGAACAGATCAGTTACACTGGCATCAGTCTGGAATAACTCCATTGTCAGTGTAGTTGAGAAGAGAACTTGGTCCCAGTTTTGTTTGTAAAGTCCTTTGAGATCCAAGGAAGATAGGTGCTATTGAAATACCAAATATAATAGAAAGACACTGCCGGAGTTTAAAGGGAACTTAGTATAATGAGACTCAAGCCCACAAATCTATATACAGGACTTGTCCTTTACACAAAAAACAAACCAGTCTATTAATTACTATGAAAATGTATGAATCCATTGTCAATCAATAACCACATTAAAATAAGTCTGTATCATCACTTAATAACTTGTTTGCTACTATTAACATTGCAATTCCATGTCAAGTCTTACCTGTTCTAACTAAACTACTTGGTAGATGTGTTAATGGAAGTTATTGCTGCTATAAATTATCTCCATACTTTGACAAAAGAAGTAATATATGGTATATTTTTTAAAAGCACTAGCCAATGCATGGCTGAGTGATTGAGTTGGAAAATGAACTATTCCTTGGGGTTAGCAAATGATTTTTCATCAGCCAGCAGGCTATTAAGCACACCTAGATAATAAACTGATGAGTTTAGCGGTAATTCTACTAGTTTCTGATATTTTCCATTTTAAATTCCATGTTACTTTTAAAGGATTTGCACATTACATTGATTTACACCAGGGAGTAGAGAGTCAATGATGTCCTTTAATGTCGGAGACAGTGCATTATTATTTATCATTAAATCTACTCTCTCTCTCGCTTTCTTTCTCTCTCTTTCTCCGCCCCCCCATGAAACATTTAAAAAATGCTAGCTCAGAATTGTGCGGTATGGTTCCTGCCATATGACAAGTGCAAGGTGTTCTTTTCTTGACTGCTTAATACTGCCACATTCAGTAGGGCATCACTAGGTTTTGTCCAGTTTTAGTGTAAAATTCCCTTGTCTTTCTGGGAAGTCCATATCTCAACCACGCTAATTTAGGTTGTGGGAGGAAACTCAGCGAACAAAGATCTCTACATGCACGAGATAATTTTCACCAAATTTTATTTAAATAAATCAGTGATTGTTTCATTCAGAATGCATGGGGAGAGCTCGTTCACACCAGATTTTCCAACCCTGTTACTAGATCTTTTGTCCCAAGAGAAGAATTCTTAGGAATCCCTGCAAGGATATCACAATCAGTGTGGTAATCAGGCCCCATGTTAGAGAGCCATGACTTAACGTTGGCAGACCCTCCGGCTAAAATGTGTCCACACAGACAAGAAGACGAGGGGGCGGTGGAGGGATAGCTCAGTGGTTTGAACATTGGCCTGCTAAACCCAGGATTGTGAGTTGAATCCTTGAGGGGGGGGCCCATTGGGGATCTAGGGCAAAATCAGTACTTGGTCCTGCCAGTGAAGGCAGGGGGCTGGACTCAATGACCTTTCAGGGTCCCTTCCAGTTCTAGGAGATGGGATATCTCCATTTAAAAAAAGAAACCACAGTTGAACCAGCTGTGATTTACGATAATTACTCTACAGTGAATTTGGAGCCTCAGACAAAGGACACAGTTTCAGGGTAAACCAGCAAAAAACTAAACAGACCTGATTTATGCCACCCTCCTCATCTTAGCCCAAAAAACATTTGGCTTATGTTGCTCCCTTTTCCCCTCCAAGGGGGACCCGTGTCCTCTTACAAACACAGTCCCACCTGTCACAAAGGGGTGGGGGGGACTCATTATTTCAGATTCCTTTTGAAGAACACAAGGTATAGCTAAAACCTGGGTGTTTGTGGGTGTAACTTTTCTCCTCTCTCTCCTTAGATATTTATATTCTGCTACTCACCATAGGCACTCTGTTACAGCTGCCTTCAGAGAACTACAAAAAAGTATTTAAAGCTAATTTGTTAAATCAAGTTCATATGAGATCAGCCTTAAGGGCAAGAGTAATGCTTTTTTGTATCTCTACTTATACAGCAGGGCAAAACTTTTGGTTATGAAACAAAGAGCACCAAATATTCGCCTGAATTTGTCAGAAGATTTATAAGATTTATAAGGTTTATGAACCTGGGCTTCATTCTAACACAACATGTCTACACTACCAGCCAGATCGGCGGGCAGCTATCAATCCAGCGGGGATCGATTTATCGTGTCTACCCTAGACGCGATAAATCGACCCCCGAGCACTCTCCCATCGATTCCTGTACTCCTGCGCCGCGAGAGGCGGAGGCAGAGTTGATGGGGGAGCGGCAGCAGTCAACTCACCGCAGTGAAGACACCATGGTAAGTCGATCTATGTATGTCGACTTTAGCTACACTATTCACATAGCTGAAGTTGCGTAACTTAGATCAACCTCCCACTCCCCCAGTGTAGACCAGGGCATAGAGTCAGTTTATGGTTTTGCACCAAAACAAGGTGAAACTTGGAAATTTCAGCTGAATTTTGGCTTGCACTTTAGGATTTATTAAAACTTGAAAGTCAAAGTGAAGTTCAGGCAGTCTGAACTTAAGTGGCTGACACTGCAGAAAAGGTTCCCCAAAAAGTTCCCCAAAAGACACAAAGTTTTGAATTATTCTACATATTAATTTACAAAATCACATACCTACCTGGTAATTACACATTCCACCCACATAAATAATAATTTTCCATTTGATCTTCTTAAGCACAGTCCCTCTCCTTACACCCCATGCTTCACACCAAGCACCCAGCACGTAGCTTTGCCATAGCTTTTTTCCATGGCAGTAGCTCCCAGATTTGATGCACCATTTTAGAATGAAAAACAAGCAAAAT